>NC_047067.1:10291147-10591147 GCF_902459465.1 Asterias rubens
GTTTGTGTTTTGATGCTGGCGTGACGCAACCGCGTTGTATGCGTTGCTGCCTGGACCTTTCCTTTTTGATAAACACACCGGGCTGGTTGGCACAGTTCAGGGCCCGATTTCATAGAGCTGCTAGCACAGAAATTTGCTTAGCATGAAATTTCTGCCTCGATAAAAACAGGATTACCAACCAAATTTAAATTTGTTGCATATTGCTTGTTTCAGGTATTCGGCTGATGTTTGCTCATCCTGAAAATCATGTGGAGATTTGGTTGGTAATCCTGTTTTTATCGAGGCAGAAATTTCATGCTAAGCAAATTTCTGTGCTAGCAGCTCTATGAAATTGGACCCTGGTGTTTTACCCAAATTCAACATTTCCTGTAAACTTTCAATTAAGTAATACCTCTTATGATTGGTTTCCAACAACTTAAACAGTTTGTGTAACATTATCTGTTTTGGTTTTGCATTTACTGCTTTCGTTAGTTTTTAACCTCGGTTGGCCAAAACCCGGGTTGTGGCGTTGCAAAATAAAGGTCTGTATTGCACAACACTCGATGGCGTTTCCAAAGCAATAGTCCCTGTATGCATGCCTGAATGTAATAGCATTTTCACGGTAATGGCTAATTAAAATGCTCTGTATTCGTCCTTCGCTATCCTCGGCTATAAATACTTGATTCGATTGGATTACCAGAAGAAGAAAAAACTGTAAAACAAAAACGAAGCACCGAATATTGTTCAACGTGAAAGCGCACTGAGAACCACATTTTTGTGTGAAATTGAATACTTGATTTGCAATGTGGTTGCGTACCTTTAATACATTAGAAAACCACAGCTTACAACAACATTTTAAAATTGCTGCACTCTGTGACTGAAACGAAATAATTTTTTTTTTTTAATAACCAAAGCAAGTGAGATTTTATTTTGACCATAAGGCAGTAATTTGCCAGCCTTTGAAGTATAGCTATATTCGCCAAACGTCATGTCCATATCAACGTTGCTCGCAATGGGCTATAGCCGTTGGGAATTCTTGACTACTTATTTCACATCTCACCAGGGAGTCTAAGAATAAGACGTATCATGAGCTCCCTGTTTCCATGGAGTCAAATTCTCAAAGTGTATAGCTCTCCCCTTGTTGAAATGGACGTCCGACCTTGTGATGTTAGGTGAATTCTCATTAGAAAATTCCAAAATTTTCTGTTGATGACGACATTTACAAATTACATCATAGTGACGTAACTTACGCGTCCATGCATGTAAGAAACACATATCTACACTAATAGATCTCTATGATGTGCAGGTGGCGCATTTTATTGTCTGCTGTGGATGAAGACATTCAGAATGTACGGGTCGAAACGTCGACAATTTGTGTTTAGACGGATCTACAGGCTTGATCTGTTGGACGCAATTTTATGAAGTAAAACTATTAAACAGAATGTGAAATGGTAAATGACTCTGCGATCAAAGTTAATAAGACCAGCACAGCTGCAAAGGCTATGAACATTGCATTAGCCGAATCATTTACACACTGGCGTCCATCATGGTTACCAGTGATCATGTTTTTCCAAATGGCCGATGAATATATTGACCAACAAGACCATCCTGCGCACCGTGTTCATACATCCCGTGTACGACTTTTTGTGGGGAAATTGTGTGGTGAAATCATACAACATTGGGAACGAGGTTGCAGCACGATGACTCCGAAAACGGGGAAATAGATGGAGTGCGTGATTCGATGTACCATTCGAAGCAAGCCGGAAACACAACTGCTATTTCTTGTTAAGTTTGCCAGCAAAGCGAAATACAAGGTAACGACTATTAGTTGAAACTGTCGTTCTTGGTAGTTGGGTGATGGAAGTAAAAACTGTGTTTATTTGCGTGCTAGCTAATAGCATCATCTACGGTGGCATGTTGTACCGTTGGTTGGCCTGCATAACTTTATGCACGTACGTACGCGCCCAAACGAGATACCAAACTTTTCCGTAGCAATTTTGTTCCACGTACGCAGGCAGGTCGTACGGTAGCTTCACAAAGGCAAGTAGGACCTACACCTCACTCCGTATCCACTTCCCAGTGCCCTAGATCCATTGGCGACAGTCAAGTATTCCTGTGGTAGCATAGCAAGATGTTCGCACAGTTGCCAAAGTTCTCATTTCACATAAAAAGTCACCGCCAATTACATCTTCCATATCCGCAACGCATCCAGTGCCAAAGAATACCAGACGACAGATACGTTACCATGACAACCCCGCCAAATAATAAAAGAGGGCTGGCGTTTTGTCTGTGCGCAGACGACAGCATGTTGCAGTTGTTTTCGTGGCAACACCACACGCATATATAGTCCTCGTTACTGACGTCGCATTTGCCATTGTTGTAAGTTTTTTGCTCCTCCGAACAAAAAGTGTCGTCAACGCAACTCCTGGTGACTGTTTTCGGTCTGTAGTGGCTGCCACCTGCCAAAATGAATATGCAAATCAACATCCGGTCAACACAATCATACAGAGATGCCAAGTCCAGAGGCCTTTCGAAATCGCCACCCAACTTCTTCTTTTTTTTTTATTTAATTGTGGACAAACAAAGTGTTCCAAAATGCATCAACAACCTCTTCAGAATAATTAAAACTCACATGAGTTACACAGGAGATGTTGATGGTTAATGTGGAGGTACGATTGTGTCAGATTATTTCCTACCAAACTTTTAAAAAAATCGACTAAAAATGATGTCCAAAATCCTCCGCTAGTGGAGCGCATTTAACGAATTTGCTAAACGAATCGGGTAAACTTGTGCGCAATAAGCATTTTGCGCTCTGCCAAATTTTAGCTGAACCTGGTGGAAGAGCAAAAGCGTGCGCAATCTGCAAATTTGCGCTCTGTTTGTACAAAGTTTGTACACAATGATGATTCTGATAAACTGCGTGCAATCTGTAGATTGTGCAAACATTGTAGATTGCTTTTTTGTACACACGAGCGCGATTTGGCAATGCATGTCGTTAATTTTTATTATTTTCCCGGTCTGGCCCCAATGCGTGAGAAAATGGTTGCTGTGCGTGTGAGCGTGAGACAGAGCCCAAAATGCGTGAGCCTCACTCCTATTTATCTCTGAAAAGACTCTTCTTTTCCCTTACTTCCTACCCCCGTATTCCTCTTCCCTTAATCTCAAGAGAAATGCGGGCAATGTGTCGACCCTCCTGCATTTTAACCGCCAATTTTCACATCTTACCTTCGTATTTGATTTGTGTGAAGCACGTGTGGTATCCAACGGTGCATTGATCTACATAACCGTTCTGTCTGCATTCGTCGTCGTTTCTGGAAGTAGCTGGGCAGGAGAAGCACTCCATTGTTTCAGCTGCAGAATAAACCAGTAGAATTTGATTGAACTTCATACATTTTTAACCCAAGTATTGTAATGAGGATTGGATCGAACAATTTTCTATGCAGATACGGATGAAGTGGCAACTTTCTCATGTAAAAGAGTGAAAATTTCACTCTCATGCTTGAATGGTATCAGTTTTGCTCTTTAGAAAGTGAATGTCAATCTGTGTCCCTCTTTCTGAGTGAACTTGAAACTAACTTCACTCTAATCAGATTAAGGTACCCGTCTTTTACTCTGAAAATAGTTGTCCGTCATATGGCTCTTGCAAGAGTGGTAAGGGGGATAAAACGAGTGGTGTTCACTCTTTTACCTTCTTGACAATGACATAACAAAATATTTTTATAGATAATTTTACCTAAAACATATTTTGCTTTAACCCTCGTTGTGTGAGTAGGCATTTTCTTTTATTTTATACGCATTTTTGATACTTTGTTTCTTCATCATTACTTAACCACAAACTTAGGTCAGTTACAGGATGTCCGCATGATAGAAGTATTTAAAATATAGCATTTGTTTGTTTCGTCCGTCTACACGGCGTTGTTTTTACCTTTCAGTAGACGGTCTTGTAATTGGAAATACATAAGTAAAAATTTAAAATCCCACCACAATAAACACCCACAATGAAACTCATTGATCAGGTTGTCATAACGTATCGTTATAAACCTATACATTAATCTACCTTTATACTACTCGTTGATATAAATATTTCCCTTTTCCAGAGTTGAAGGAAAACTAATCATGTTGCTTAACACGCCGAAAGCGACATGATTTAATCACAGACTGACCTTGTCACAAGCCTTCCAACACGATCCCACTAAATCACGTCGTGTATAGAATTGAGGAGGAGGAGGAGGAGGAGGATGGAGGGGGGGGGGTAGTTGTAAATGTAATTCATTTTACGTCTTGATTTTTATCGAGAGCGAGTCCGTCTCCACGCACACCTGCCAATAGATTACGAGGGCCGGCCCATAATGGAATGGTCGAGTCGCATGTGGTATAACCCCATCTCCCTCTAATTGATGTGTAGTAATGCTAGGCACGATCGCCACTAGGTAATCAAATGAAGGGAAGACCTGTCCGTAAAGGTTATAAGGACACATGACACGGTGACCGATCGGCAAAGGTATAATATAACATGAGCTCCGACCAATTTAAAGATGCAGGGGAGTTATGCATTCCCCAGATGGAATCAGCTCCTCATAAATTAACGGGGGTGAACAAAGATTATGGAGACCAGTGCCGCTAAAGCAGCGTTGCACCATAGGATATTACATTATAGGCTAATTGAATTGTGAAATAGGACTATCCGCAACATGCACGAACTTATGAGGGCGCCGTTTAAACAAGGATTTTCTACTCGATCTCTAATACAGTTAAAGGGTAACAGCATGCTTATAATGTTTTAGAAACCAGTCGACCGTGAAGACATTTTGATTTCATATAGTTCCAGCTATGGAACTATGATTTGTCTTGGGATGCATTAAACATCGTACATGAAGTGTACAGTTTAGTATCACTTGCAGTCTGACGTCATGAAGATACTAACATTTTACCTTGGTTGGTATAGCAGGCTTAATATGCGTGCACACCAGCTCTCGGAAGTGCAGTAAAGGCTATTCTGTGCACTACGAAAATCGCATGCCCAACTTTACTAGGTCTATAACACCAAGGTGCCCAGTGGTTGAAAGCCTTAGAGGCTTTGTAAAAAAAAAATGAGAGCTTAAAGGATTCGGTTACTTTTTCAAAATGTCCATAGAGTAACATCAAACTTACAGGGTTTGAAGATAATGATAGAGGGAAGCTTCCCTTCAAATATTACTTACTGAGGTGCTATAGTTTTGAGAAATGAGTAAAACAATGACATGAAAATATGTTTGTAAATGATTAAAATAATGATTTACTCAATAGATTATGACCCACCGGTCGCCAGACTGACACAAGTTTGGTATACCACATCATTCGTATCTGCAAACGCCTTAAACATATTATAATAATATAATAATAATAAAACCATTCTTATATAGCGCATATCACCGTGAGGTCCCTATGCGCTGTAAAAGGAAATCAACAATTATTGTACAAAGTAAACAGATATGTTTTCAACCGGGTTTTGAATTGTTCTGATGTCTCAGCCTGTTTGACAACCTCTGGAAGACTGTTCCATAACTGAACTGCTGCATATTGGAAAGAGCGGGGGGGGGGGGGGTCAGAAGGGATTTATTTGAAGATCGCAGATTCCTGGTTGTTTTGTACTCCTGAACTAAGCTTTGAAGATAAACAGGGGCAATACCATGGATACATTGATAAGTCAGAACCAAAACTTTAAAATCAATTCTAGCCCGTATTGGTAGCCAATGTAGATCCTTAAGAATGGGTGTGATGGATTCGCGAGTGCGAGTTCTGGTGACAAGTCTGGCCGCTGAATTTTGTATGCGTTGTAATCTGGCAATCTGAGTGACCGGTAGTCCGTAAAGAAGGCTATATTGCAGGTATCTATGCGGCACATTACAAAGGAATGAACCAAATTTTCAGTAGATTTCACATCCAGATATTGTCTGATGGAGCCAATTCTATGAAGAGCAAACGAAGCAGCACGACAAACATTGCTGACATGATTGTTAAGTGAAAGATGGGTATCAAACAGAACTCCGAGGTTGCGAGCACTTGACACTGGGCATATGGAGGTATTGTTTAATGTGATACTTGAGAGAGGACTAACGGGTCTGTGACCGACGATTTTGAGAAAAGAGACGGATACCTTTTGTTCAATATTTGTCATTTAGTGGAAAACATGTTGTATACGTATAGTGATGGACGCAAAGTAACTAATATACTCGAACTCCATGATAAGACTTCAACAACCTTTTTGTACAAAATTAATATACACTTCAACATCACTAAACTAAAAAACTAGTACGTCATGCATAAGGTCGTACACAAACGGCATTTGTTTCGTCTAATGTAACTGTACAGGATACGACAATATAACAAACATTCTTAGTAAATTACGCAAATTAATTTGTTGAAAATAACTATTGTCTAATTTGGTTATTATATTTCAGCGCCAGGGCTCAACACCTATTTGCTTACAAAAATGGCCACAATATGCATAATACACTCCATGTTACATAGGCTCATGTTGCCATCACCAGTGCGATGAACTCTATTCGCTATGCACAATGTCCTGGCTCGTCATTACTTAAACATCTCCGCAAGAAACAGCCTTATTAAACACGGTCTCCAATAATAAAATTGCCGGAATTTTGCTTCGTTTAAGCAGACTTAAAACGGAAGTGAGGGGAGCGTGGAAGGAGAGCCGTGGGGCGAACCCAGCGCGATAACTCGTTTACATACCCCCGTTAATTAGAGAGAGGAGTCCCCTCGGCCGTTCGCGCTACGGATCAGCGTGGGGGGACTTTTACTTCACGCATGGACTGTAATTGATTGGTGTATCGTGTGTATAAATGTATATACATGTATATTTGGCAGCTACGGCGAACCTGTAATGCTAGTTCTCATACCCAGGCAAAGTCGTAGCCCCAAAAAGTTTTCCCGAGGGGTGGTGGTCAAAGTAATATTCTGAGTTTTTTCCTATGCCGCGCCTAGCGGGCCTGCTTAACCGACATACCTAGCAGCTTCAGCCCTGTTTCCATCGATGCCGCTGATTATTCAAGAGCCTGTTTTTTTTTTTTTTTTTTTTTTTTTTTTTTAATTAGCAGCTCCCGCTTTTTTCCATCGTTGCATTCGGCATAGCCGAAGTCCTAGTTTAGGTCATTCAAGTATGTGTGGTGAGTACCATCTCTTCGGCTACCCATCCGCTTATAAACCACAGTTTGCCGCTAGAGATTTAACATTATTGTTGTTGTCTTTGAATGCAACATTCCTATGTGCGTTGACCATGACGTCACACGCATGCGTATCTGCTGCATGCACGATCAAATGTGCCACTTCTTCTGGCAGTAAAGCTGGCATAGGTTCGTGTAAAATGTTTACAAAAGGTCGTAAATTTCTTCTTTCAAATGCATTTCTTATAACATAAACTTTTCATTTAGAGACGAGCTTTAGTCTATGAAGAACGGAAAAGCCAAAGTCCCAAGTGCAACCAATCTGAAGTACGGTGGACACTATTGGGCTTGAGGGTCCCAAGTCAAATTTACCCGAGGCCAAATAACATGTCTTCAAAATGGGATTTGAAGCACTGCTGACTGAAATAAAAAATTGGTGTGGGCGGTACGGTAACGCCGTGAATGTATATCTACTTGCTGGGTAGATAGTGTTCTTTGAGAACTTGTCTTGCGTGTCTTGAAATTACTTAACACGTGCAGACGACCGATACCAGAGTCACTGGATTGCTCTTTTTTGCTAAACTGTGTTTGTCGGTTATTAAATCAAGAAAGAAAATGTCTGCGTCAATGTCTGTTTTGTACGTCATTTTCACAAGCCTCCCGTGCTTTGAGGGACACTTCAACTAATAAAGTCACACCACCCACGTTTTTTTTTCGTTTTACCGCCTGGACTCTTTACCCGATCCCTACGAGAGTGGTTTCATTGTAAATGAGATCCGGTCAAGAAATCCACTTTGTTGTCTTAAAAAACAACCTCCATTTTGTTTATTATAGAATTCCCAAACTTTCGGAAGCAAATCTTTAGCCCATTAGACTGTAGGGGGAATAGTCACGGAAATGCTGTTTTCAATAAATATTTCTTCGCGGAAGTCCAATGAATATCATACCCGGTACCCAAACAACCTCGTGAGGATCCTGACGTGTGCATTTTATACCTTACGGCACTTATTTGCATCTCCATCTTGCAATATTGTCCACCATTCATTATTGATGCTTTATCACGTTCGAGAGAGCTGATCTGTACGTAAAAGCTAAAGTGAAAAAGCTGTATACATTCTGTAGGATATCACTAGTTATTGAACATCGAGTTCAAAGTTCTAGCCGACTAGCAGAACCGAAAATGAGTGTCTTATTGAGAGAAGCAATGGTTTAAAAACCCAGCAGGTTTTAACACTATGTAGTGTGCTTTGGATAATGATTCTTAAAACCCCAACTGTTTTTTTTTTTTCGTTAAATTTTGGCTTACCTTCAGCCTCGGTTTAGATTTCAATGCTCTGAACGCGGAATAACAAAATGTCGCCACCATGATGCTGCTTGAAAGGTGACCTGGAGTTTTAGTGTCAGCTTCAAAACACACTTTGTGCTAATAGATTCAGCTGTATCGTACGTCATCATATTACTTTTCTATCACACTGACTTCGCAAGAACTCTGATGATTAATTCCTAATTAACTGAATGTTACCACCATGTGTGTTTTCCTACACGCCAGCTTCAGCCTCTTTTTTCCAAGGGCGACTTAAATTCCCGAAACCAGAGTGTCCGCCGTTCCCATAAGGTGCAAACCTATACCGTATTGGTTTACCGAGTTGTCTGAAAGTGTCATCCTCAAGAAATATGTTCCACCATCTTGGTCGTGTTCACTGTACCCAACAACATTAATGGATGCTAACATTCATCGAGCAAAAAGGAACCAGACTATTTGCCATTCCATCCTCGTTTTTGTTACATTGATTTGAACGGGAGAAAATCAAGATGGCCGCACCATGATAACGGTCTAAACGCGTGTTGCCGCGCAATCAAAATCATAATAACCATTCGCTCACATCCCTTAACTGTTCATACAACTTGTTAAGTTAAATGTTAGTTTTCTACCAAGAATACTTGATGGTAAGAAATCAAGCAGCAATACCCCCATACCTCTACAAGACGTGTATGGACACCTATATTTCAATGAGTTTTGTTCACAGGCTATAGCTGTGAAATTTCCCCTGAGAAACCAACTATTGTTTGTTGAGTAACGACCCTTTAAGATGGTGTGACGAATCAAGTCACGACAAGAGGTACTTCTTGGCTCACTGGCGTTTCTTCATTCAAGAACAGCATCCGTCGATGATTAATTTGACATTTCGCTCTGACATATTTCTTTTCTTTTGGCGTCTAGACTTTATTTATATACAAATATATTGGTGGAGTCAGAGGGGGTTCTTCAATACTCAACAACGATTCATGTGATGACACGACGTTTGTAGGACAAGTCAATTCGTAACGTAGAAAAATAAACTTGGCCCCAGTCCTTTGATTAATATTAAAGACAATGTAACTTGTGGCATCACATGTTTACAGACGGAGACCCAGGACTTCCTGCCGGCACGATATGTGCACAGCGCAATGGCAGAAAACATCAACTCTGATGGTTTATGAAGATTGCACTGTCCGATTTCTATCAACTAATGGTGTGAAGACTTCCTGCTTCTTCTCACACGTAGGCATAACTTGCTTTACTGAGATGTAACACACAGAGACATCCCAACAGCTTTTAATTGCATGTGATGTATCTCTTTGGATTTCATTGTCTGATGCATGTTTCCCTCCCATCCTACAATCTAGACTGTTTTAAGACGAACATCAATTCCTATCCTTCAGCTCCCTGCTGGGTAATTTCCATCTTGCATTTTCCTCTTGTAGCCCCTTACACAGGGAGTGGCTTTTAGCCTTGTCTGGGGGAGGAGATTTGTTCAGCCGTTATCTTGTATAACACTTGAACTAAATAAGTGTGGAAATTATGAAACAAAGTGTACAACTTCGGCCATTTTTAAAAAGTAAAATTACGCGACGAAATAGTTAAATTTGGAGCTGAAAACACCGCAAATAATCGAAGTAACAAAACGCGATAAATTTCATTCTAGACCTAGAAGCCTACAGCAAATTGTCAATATTTGTAATGTTCGTAACGTGAGAACAGTATACTGTTCTCACGTTACGAACATTACATACCCTCCAATAACCGAGCAATTTCCATCGGACATCTCATTTATCCTCGGATGGCATTGATTTGAGTAATGTTGTGTGTTTAAACTCTAAGTACATCTGACAGCTTGATTTGATTGTAAAGAGAGAGAGAGAGAGAGAAAGAGAGAGAGATGGGGGGGTGCGACTAACACTTCACATCTCCAGGTGTGGCCAATAATTTGACGAAACGTGACTCAAGCCGACATAAAGAATCATGGAAAGATGCCACTTATACGGTGACGTGGCTACAAGGCTACAATTTATGTTTTACATACCGCGCACATAGAGTCTTGTCATTTTGATTGGTGGCACACGCGTCACGTGTCGTTCATTAACTTGCCATTGATTTTACTTTCGTAACCATTCAAGATGTCATACTGGACATGCGACCGACCAAGAATGCGCCCCACTATTAAATAAAGTCCCATTAGTATACAGAAGAGCAAAATGCTAAATATTGAAAATATACACGACTCCACAAAAGTGCGTATCGTGTTAGTTAACGGCGTAAAAGGAAAGCCGTGCAATTTGGAGCTAATTGGATCATTTTACTTTTAAAAACATCTTTTGAACCATATGCATTTTATAACGAACAGGTTTAAACGTTTCCATAGATCAACTCGCCCGATCCAAGGTAACGTGCCTCTTTAAACTAAATCACGACACTGTTAGAAGAATGAATGCGCTCTCGGTATATCCCCTTTGCATTTGGCTCCAAGTTTCCTGAAAAATATGTATCGTGTGACATGGCCTTATAAAAGTCTTTTCACATGCCCCCTCGGGTCTATTAGCCTAATTTGCTTCTTTCAAAACCAGTGTTGTGTAAAAGATCTTGCCGAACCACTCAACCAAAATGGTATACTTCTTACGGTTGCTTGCTGTAAATAACAACAAATATTCATGTTTTTCTGGTCGATTTCAGCAAAAGTTCATTTAGATTCACTAACACACATTCGAATTCAACCAGGTTTCCCAAATTCAATCAAACTATAGCGTTTCTTTGTAGCTACTTATGATGCATTCAATTTCATTTCGCGCGCACATGATTTCGTTTTCTTGATTACGAGTAATGGGGAGAGGTTGATAGTATAAAACATTGTGAGAAACAGCTCCCTCTAAAGTGACGTAGTTTTCGAGAAAGAAGTATCTTTCTACGGATTTGACTTCGAGACCTCAGATTTAGAATTTGAGGTCTCGAAATCAAGCATCTGAAAGCACACAACTTCGTGTGACCATGGTATGACAAGGGTGTTTTTGTTTTCTTTCATTAATATCTCGCAACTTCGACGACCGATTGAGCTCAAATTTTCACAGGTTTGTTATTTCATGCATAATATGTTGAGATACACCAAATGTGAAGGCTAGTCTTTGACAATTACCAATAGTGTCCTGTGTCTTTAAAGGCATTCATGACAACACTTTTTCTTAATTCTTCAGTTGAAGTTATATAGGCCTTGGTTTTTGCCTTGAATTAAATTTAAACGATCTATATTTGACCCGTTAATGCGGTTAAAATCTGGAACGAACATCCTCAACATATCTCTAATATTTCTGATGTGCACACTTTTACATTAATTGTCAAACTCATCATTTCAAGATGCACCCTTTACTTCATATAGTATTGCTGTTATCTATTGTTAATCTTTGTTTCCTCTGCATGCGCCTTGAAAGGCCCTTTAAATTGAATAGGAGCATTACAGTTGCCTTTTATTGGTTCATTTATTTAGTTATTTTAAAATCTTCAGACATAATAATTAAAGTCACCTGGAAATAATTTTTTTTTTATTTCAAACATAAGAGTATATGCTTACGAACAATAAAACAATTTTTTTAGTAATTGTTTGATATATAAAGTTGTTTGGGGGCTGACTCCGCCTACCCCTTTTGTGACGTCAATCGAGGCAGACTTTGCCATGCGTATAGTAAACACACGTGCAAAGTACATGTACGTCCAAGTCGTGAGTTGGTACATTTCAAAAAGTGTTTTTTCTGCATTCAGCAGCAATACACCTGGTCGGCATTGCCGGAAAAAAACAATTTTTTTGTTGTTGAAACTTACAAACTCACGACTGGGTCCGTACATGTACTTTGCAATTGTGTTTACTCTACGCATTACAGGCAAAGTCTGCCTCGATTGACGTCGCGAACAGCGCCCTCTCGGGTCGGGGTCTACTCTTAAATTTGTAAATAACATAAAAACTGATTTTTTTAAAACCTAAGTTAACTGTTTATTCACATTCCACTCATCAAAACACATATATTAGTGACAAAAGCTTTATTTTGAAAAAATACCACTTCCAGGTGACTTTAAGTACACAGTGTACATTTACAAATTTCCGGTCCAGACAAAAGTGAACAAGAAAAAACTGGCATCCAATGTGTCAGACCCAGGAAAATCTCCATTAGTATTCATGAGACTGGCGGTAAAGGCGTTTGTACCTAAATACACACAAACTTAATACACAATTAATCAAACTTTCCAAACACAATAATTGGATAGCATGTAATACATGCCTAAAGGCAATCAATGTTCCATCATTACATTACACATTAATATCTCCATATAAAATCAATTACACGCCAGATGTTATTAACTCACAGGATGTTTGGTGCCTCTTCAGATCTCATCCATTTTGCTTCAAGCTTTTGAGACCATGCGTCATTTTCCCCTAAATTCAATTTCTGGTAATCGTAGTTGGTGAGTGTACTCACGCCGTGCGCTTTCCCCCCGCCATAATTCAAATCAAACTGACTAATTTCACCAAGTTCGGCAGTTCATAAATGAATTAAGACTAAAGAAATCCAACACTAAACATTCGCTCGTTAGGTAGAGTACAGTAATTGCTTATTCCATTAGGACACATTGTACAATTCACCCGTTTAGCAGACGACGCCAGAGAGATGCTTCAGTAAATGTTTTCGCGCCATTTCGTTGGCGCCACAAGATTTCGCGCGAACACGAAACACCAACTGGATTCTTCAATAGCGTGCGAGAAAGATTGCAGTTCATATTTTGTGAATTTATTGATTAAATCAAAGTTAGGAATCATTGTGGATAAACAGCTGATTTGCTAATCAACATTTGGACCTTGACATGAACTCGCGGTGTACCACACCAAACCATTTATAAATTATGCAACCCCGTGATTTTGAATGCCCCCTTCCCCTGATGGGCAACTGTTTTCTCTATAGAGAGTACAAAGGCAAATTAACAAGGCAAACCTGATCTTTTTGGGCATATCTTGGTTGCCGTCCAGAAGGGAATGTTAAAATTTTGCACCGATCGTAGATTCTGCCCAAAACCGAATTGTGACATAACAATCGAGTTGATTTTATTCATTCACCAAAAGTTGATAAAAATCGTACAATAACGTCTTTCATAAAATATGAGATTCTCTTCAGAACTGTTTTACATGTAATGCCTTCTCTAAACGTGGTTTTGTGACTGAGTAACATTATGTTTTTCCTTTAGTGAAAGCGAATCTTTCAAATTTGTGCAGTTCATTGTGATCTTGAGGCATAGGATTTGAGGCATTGCATGTTGAGGTATCAATGTATATTTGGTTTGCGGTAACACCATGTGTGTATCTACTTGCCAGGTATAGTTTGTTCATTAGAGAACTAACTTGCTTTATTCTACTACCGATTTCATAATAAAGTTGTAATATAAATTAATATTGTCCTGTGAGTCACTTTATAGAGCAGTTGCGAGTTATGGCTGTCGAAGCATTTGGCAGATATCGAGCCTTGCAAATTTGAGTGCAGACCTCAGTGAAAATACCATTTCCATTTTGTTAGACCATTAACTGTCGCATATCCCCACCTATATGGCGAGATAGTCTTACACCACCCGCAACTTCTGTCGTATCTCGTTTCCCGCCTTTATTGAATAATGTTACGAAAAAACCGTGACCGATATGCGACGGCGTGTTCTTTATGACACGAGCATGACCGAGCTGTGCATCAGAATTGAGATCGATAGCGTACGAACGCAACACGTTTAGGCATGACGGACTTGCCTCCGATCCTCGTGCCCGTGCCAGAGGGCAATTTATTCTCGCCCCTGGGGACTACGCGATTGATTGCAAGCTCTACTGGGGGCTCGAGGAATACACACGAACCGGGAGGCAAATAGAGAAACAATTGGGGATTTGGACAGAGGTATAGCATTTCTTCTTCACAGTGATGCATGTCCGGTCGTCGAGGACATTTCGATTTTACCCAGTTCAGGATTCTGCAATGTGTATGAACACAACGGCTGTTATTTGTAGGCGTCGACAAAAGGGTCTGGTGATTAATGATTACAAACAAAAGTTCACATCTATTTTGTTCATTGTTTTAAAATGAGGTTTAGCTGCACGTTAGGAGGTGAGCAAACACGTGAACGGGAACGTCAAAAAATGGTGTTGTTTCTAGGTGACGTCTACTTTGGGCTTAATTTTGGCTCACGTGATGTGACGTCTGCACGTACGTACCTGACGTGAAAAATTGGAACTTTCTAAAAACGTGAGGTCTAACAACACAATTTCCTGACATTTACGTGCAGTAAACCTCCCTAATGAGAAATGTGACCACGCGGGTTGTTAAAGCAAATCATAGGTAGCGATGGCCGCAACCGGCAGCTCAGTTTTCTACAAACGCATAGAACAAAAGATTGAGAAAACATTAACAAGCGTATCACAACTAGACCCCAAGCTAGTACATGTATTGGGGCAATGGTAGTTTCTGTGATGAAATGGGGATTTAAGTTTGACCAACAGCGCCACCAAGTGTCCAACATCCCTCGCTTAGACAACTCACGTTTTGGCAGACATTTTTTAACAAAATCTGCGGCTTTGCGGCTTGGACTTATGGTCAAATCACTGCAAAACTCGGTTTTTTTTCATCAATTAATTTCCAGCCAACCGTCACAATCGATGCCGAAATTGCTTTGTTTTGATGACACAGCGTTACATGTTTGTAGAGTCATTTACAGGGCTCCATAGTATATTTTAATCTATTAAGGGCCATGTTACACGGGGCAATTTACATGTTTGTAGAGTCATTTACAGGCCTCCGTAGTATATTTTAATCTATTAAGGGCCATGTTACACGGGGCAATTTACAAGCAACCAACCAGTTCCAGGAAATCTCTAAGAAGATAATCCATTCCTATTTGAACGTCACATATTTTTCTTTGTAATGCATAGGACATTGTTGGAAAAATTACTCTTGTGCCACCGAAGTGCCGTAGCAATATTGTTTGCCTCAAATTTGCCTGAAAAAGTTGTGTGGCAAAGCTTTTAGGCACCACGTCATGACAGAGAACATAAAAATAAAAGAAACATACATACATTAGCCGTCGGTTGAACATTCGATCCAAGATTGGCAATGAGCGATTGGACGCAGACTGGTGAGTATTTTGTTACATGTGCAACTGTACATAAAGACTATTCCACTTGTTTGCACATAGCCTTGGTATATTCTATCAAAGTATCGACCATCAATAAACACAATAAGGCACAAGGAAATCTTTTCTGCCATTATTTTGGAGCTCGGTTCTTGATGATTTTTTTTTTCTTCTTTTTGAGACAACATCAATAGAGGGCTATAATTGTGAATCAGTAACCTTTAAAGATAGGGACATGAATATGTTTGTCAAAGTATAATGTTAGTTAAAGCAACATGATCAACTGGAAGGTACAATAAAGTCCCATTTGCAGTTTTCAGCTGAATACAGTGTTTACTTGAAAACAGCAAAACATTGTCATGGTATTTTCACAAAAACATCGAGTCCATCCACATAATAGGAATGTGACAGCGGGTACCAACTACAATTGCTGGTCGAAGCATTCTCGAATGGACACCAACCCAAAGAAATCTGAGAAACGGTTTAAGGTGACAAATTATCCAAACCATATCACTTTAAATAGAATCCCTTTTCAATTTTGTTTACCATCGACAGCTGCAGTCTTCTCACCAAGAACGTTTTTATGGTCATTGATTTTTTTGAGACTTACAAACCTATGACTCTCAATAGTTTACCACCATGACTGTGTTTCCAGTAAATGCAATAGCCATGTTGTCATATTTTTCCCAAGTTACAACCCTATATGCCAGTATTCAAATGTCACCGTGTTCCAGTGGTAAGACTTGCAATCACAAGGTTGTGGGTTCGAACCCGGCCAAACTGACAACTGATTTTACAATGACTAGAATAAGTATTGTCGTCTAGTGACTGACTCGAAATGTATTGATTTAGTTGTGCATTTATCAAGCAATGTAGCCACCATTAGGCGCAACGCAGCACCTTGCCGTCTTTGACTGATTTGTTACGGTATAATAATTGACTCATCAATGCAACGCATGTTTAAGACATCTCGACTTGCGTTTCCAGTCAATTTGGACTTCATTGCACGCTTTACTGGCGACTCGTCCAGCTCATTTGGCACACACCACGCTCAAAACAATCTCAAATTCCTGTAAGTTTTTCTTTTACAGGCAGAGTCTTCACTTAACTGTTTATGAATCAATTACAAACTTAACATGGCAAGACCCGTTAAACCAACCGAGGTCTACATTTTTTACGAGAAAAAAAATAGAAATTATTTGAAAACGAACAAAAAGAAGGAGGGGAAGGAGGGAATTCGCCGTGAGAGTAATACTCAACTGCCTGGAAAATCATGGCGTTTTACCGTGGTAGTTTAGGTCGTAGCACTTTGCCTATGCCGAATCGTTTCACATACACACAATCAATATACCAGTTAAATTGGACGGATGCAAGCGTGTATTAATGCTGCCCGCCATTATGCAGGCGCCTCTGATTTCGCTGCGGGCGATATCGTTCGGTTCTTCGATTTTTCGAAGAAAAAAAGCCCGCATTTTCAAGACGGTTTTCACCGACGTTTCCTACCTACACTAAGACAACATTTCTCCCTCTGTGTGTGTGTGTCTGGTATGTGTGGGCTGGAGATTAGATTCTTACAGCATTCAGCTGAAGGTATTTTGTAATTATCTTTCCTGTGTGTTGGGGGTGATACACGGACAGTAATATTATTATATTAAAGCAGTTGACGGTTTGAGTGGCTTCGACTTCGGCACGTTGTATAAACTCTGACGCATAACGTACTTAAGCCTCAATATTCACATGTGTTTAAGTGCCCTCGACTCTGCCGCTGTCCTATACAATATTAATACACACTCGAGGTTCAAAATCACAAATTTGTTTGCATTTGAAACAGAATGTGCATCATGAATTACACAGAAGGTCACACCAAACCTACAACCTTTTAACAACTTCATTCTGATAAGACCGGTAAAAGTGGTATCAATTAAATTTTAATATCTAACTTTAAGGTCCTTAACTTAGGTCAAATGCAGTCTTTCAAGAAGGCTGACTGGTTTATACTTGTGTGGCTTCAGCGGTTCGTTTTGCACTGAGACTGCATTGCATTCGCAACATCTTTGAATACAAATATTCTTTAATTGGGTTATCAATGTAGGGATTTTCAATTGATTTAGAAAGTAAGACCCAATAAAAACAGGCTCTCGTGCAGCCACAGAGCGGCGCTGTTCCCGGTTTAAAAAAAAAAGGAACCAGACTATCTGCTCGTTCAGCCTCATTTAATAGTTACATTATTCGACTGGGGAGAAATCAAGATGGCAACACCATGTTAAAATGTCCATAAGACCAGACTCCATATGCCGCCTCTTAATATACATTTTGGAAACGTTTTTTATTGGTGACAATAAAACCTTATTAATATTGGTTAACAAGTACAGTAGCTTTTTAAAGATTTCTTTGAACCTTTTCACTTCGAAGTAAAGTGGTTATGGGAAATGTACACGGTATCAGTTTGTGTCTCCCCAAATTCGAATCTGACAAACGTTTATGTCATAACGTTTCTTAGAATGTGTTTTCCAATTATTACGGAGTATTCTTCCGGCGCTCCAGAGTTCCGGCGATTTCTCAAAAAACCCGACCTTTAAAATTTGGTAAATATTCTTGTAATGCAAACAAACCTCCACCCCAATATTGTCACTCACCCTATGTGCAAACATCGAGAATGAATACTTAATCACAAAGGGGATCAGACTATTTTGCCAGTGCGAAGGGATTTTTTCCGTTCCTTTTAAATAATGAAAAAAAATATGAAAAAGATCACCGGCTGAGAACAGTGTGCTGTTATTAAACTCTGACGTATTAGTTCTGCATGACAAAACATGTTCACGTCCGCACGGGTCATTTTTGTTCAAGTCGTGCCAACTAAAATGAAAACATGGGCTGTGTGTGGTGAAAGAAAATCTGCAAATTATTAAAAACATCTGCATCTGAATTATTTGTAATCTTGAGAGCTTACTTTCTGTGGAAACTTGATACCGTGGCAAGCAATTGCTCTGAAATTGAAGCCGTGCAGAATCAAAGGGTGTAGTCAGTCGTACACCTTTAGGTTTATAGTCGAGTTGATTGGTTTGTTTTGCCAAAATAAAATAAGTAGGATGTGTACCGAATGCCTTGAAAGTAAAAACGTTGGCGTGATGGTTGGTTTATGTGCAGGGATGAGAATTTACGAATGTGAGTAAATAGTCCTGGAAAAAAATGGATTGTGTTACAATTCAGGAGGTTTAGAGATTATGTGATCATCAGAAATACGAAACGAGGTTTGGACACGATGGACTTTTATTTTGGGTGATTGCTTTGCTTCTTTCAAAACAAAAATAAATGGCTCAAGGAGAATTTAAGAGGAAAATCGGTAAAAAGAAAAATCCAACGAAATCACATGCCTGGATACGTTTATCTTAATATTGACAATGTGTTTTTGTTTTAAGCCTTAGAGAAAGACGCTGCGGGGTCGAACAAAATGAACTGGTCAAATTTTTGTGTCAAATCTTTCCCGAAAATATGACCGTACTTTATGCATCTGCCAAATGATGTATTTCTCTAATTAAATTTCTCTAAAAGACTTTCCCCCGCACTGCCAATAAAATTACGGTTAAAAACGTCATCGACCACGAAACTACTGGCACACACAATTAAACACGTTTTGAAAGCCAGTCAAAGCCTCCCCAACACTTCCAACCGAAATCAACCCTGAACGTTAAAGGGATCGCCTTAGATCGGTCGAGTTGGTCCACGAAAAGCATTTGAAACAGTTTGTTACGAATTCAATCTGGTTAGAAAGATGTTTTAAAAGTAGAACACAGTAATCCATATAAAATACGCCTCGAACTTGCGTTGTTTTCCTTTTATTTTACGATCTATCTCGGTCGGCCAATTTGTTGGAGTCAAAAATTTGACTCCATAAAATGGCGTGCCGTGTTAGTTCACGACGTATGAGAATAACCGTGTTACTTCGAGGCAACGTGTGCCTTTAAGAACCCAGTCATAGCGCGCCAATTACGGCACGGCGCGGCAAATCTAATCTTATACGATGACCTTGAAATTGCATGCTTGGGGAATCTCTACTCCCCCACACCTTTTACAGAGTCTATCATAGACACGTAAAGTACATTAGCAAAGTTGACAGAATTTAATTTATGCTTTGATAATCGCAGACGTTTAATTCTAAATATAAATAAGTACATGCCATGTTGTAAATTCGATTTTCTGGAGAGGTATTGGGTTTAAAATTTCATGGCCGAGACGAGTTAAGCTTTTTCTTGAGGACTTTAGGAAGATCATATTTCTGAACATCTGCCACGCGGTTTCATGTATAAGAACATGCAAGTGTGGAATGGAAAGCAGCTTATGTGTATGAATTCATTTAAAGGCACTGGACACTATTGGTATACTCAAAATATTTGTTAGCATAACAACTTACGAGGTAACGAGCAAGAGAAACGGCTTCCACTGTAGAAGCATAGTATTGGAGAAAGAGGTTATTATTTCTCACTCAAATATTTAAAGACTTCAGCTGGGCAAAGCCTTTTATTATGCATCTGAAATCACACAAAGTAATGCAAAAAGGGTGTGTTTTTCTTTCATCTTTCTTGCAAGTTCGATAACCACTTGAGCCTAAATTTTCACGGGCTTGTTATTGTATGCAGGGCCTACACCAAGTGAGCATATTGTTATTTGACATTACTACCAAACGTGTCCAGTGTCTTTAAGGATGTCATGCCCCTGCGAAGAAGACATTCACCGAATGCAAATCAAGTTATTTTGTCGAGAGGTTTGTTACAGACGTTATTGTGCGAGAGCGTCTGGCCAACTGTCTGCGTGTTGTGTTCAAATTATTTTGCAGTGTATGGTCTTGTAAATTTGAGATGGAACTCGACCCTTGGTTTTACTGCCAGTATACCTGAGTAATTCATGGAGCTGATTTCACAAAGAGCTATTAAAGATCACAATAAAGAGCTAGGCAATGAATCTTTAATGCAAAGTGAAATGCTGACGTCACAACAGATTGTGAAACTCACCATTAGACAAACTTGATTTATTTGTGAAATCAGGTCAGGTTTTTTATCTGAAGGACTACAACAAATAGGGCAAGAACAAATAATTGTGTTTTTGTCTCGGGACTGTTTTTTATTCAAGCCAAACGATAATTAAATGGAATTGCCATTGATGTTTTAAACACTGGTTTATGCAAACAAAAATGCAAACAAAAATTCCTCGCATGGAAAAAGTGATGTTCATCCGGTTGAAATGTTTGAGTATGACATTTACCATTAAAGACCATGGACACTAGTGGTAATTGCGAGATGATAAGGAAAGATTGTTACACGAAGTTGTGTGCTTTTAAATGCTTAATTCTGAGGTCTAGAAATCAAATTCAACTATTTTAGTGGAAAATTACTTCTTTCTCAAAAACTTCGTTACTTCAGAGGGGGCCGTTTCTCACAAAGTTGTATACTGTCAACAGCTCTCCATTGCTTGTTACCAAGTAAGTTTTCATGCTAACAGTTTCTTTCAGTAACTACCAATAGTGCCCAGTGCCTTTAAGTCAACCTCTTCAAAATGCAAACAAAAACTCATCACATCGAAAAAGTGATGTTCATCCGGTTGAAATATTCAAGTATGACATTTGCCATTAATGTAGTTGGGTCAACAGTCTTCCATAATAAAATCCCTGCAAGGAGGGTGAATAAAATCAAAAGCAAATTCTCTGCAGCACCCCACAGAGACCGTTCCTATACCATACAATGTAACCATGTGTAGCTCGGGCCTAAATGTAACCCTAGCCCAGTATACATAAACATAGCCCATAGACTACGTTTATATACAGAGTTAAAATCACTTTTAGGCTGGGGCTAAATAGTGCTAAGTTAAGGCCTGGGCTACATTAGGTAATTGGGGGGGGGGCGACTACATTTAGATACATGGCTTCACTTAGGTATCGGGCTACTAGAGGTGTGGACTACACAGGGTTATACATTTAGGGTATCGTACTGTACATTACGCTGCAGCTAATGTGTCAGACCTAGTGTGTTCACAGCGTGTAAATACACATCTCACATATCGTCCACTACGTGGGCCTGTGCCAGCCATATATTAGACTTTCCGTACTTCCAAAAACATTTACTCAATCACCGCACACTATAAGCGGAAGATTTTGTTATTGAGCCTTTGGGGATTGAAAACGCAGATGGAATACTTTCCGTAACCAGAAAACAGGTTTATATCTCCACACCTAGTAATCCCTTGCATACCGACGGTTTACACCGTGTCTATTTACTTGCATCATTTTTATCACAGTCTGATTTGGACGGAAATGAAAAAAAGTAACAAATAAAACAAAACGCATTTGGTACAAATTTAAGCCGAAACTTAACTATCTGTCGTGATTTTTACAGTGTATAACATTCAGATTTGGGTGCTTTGAAAGTAGAACATAATGATCCACACCAATAAACTGTTCAAAATTGTGGAGTTTGATTTTACTTTGTGAACTAATACAGGCTGCACCGTTGCATTCCTGTACTTTTATGTCCTTTAAATTAAATCCACACTGTCCACCAAACCAAACCCCCGAAGAACTGTAAAATAAACTTAAAATAAAACATCACATATGCTAGCTCCTAGACGAATATAATGTTTCGCCCAGTAGGGCAAAATCGCCTTCTTTTTTTCAGAATCGTGCTCTCTGCAGAAATAATTTCATGGTTGAAATAGTAAAACTCACGATGCGCATCCCGCAGCAGTTTTAGGCCTCTTCTGTGTTTTGTATGCCTTGCGGAGCACTCGTCTCCGGTCGCCATGGAAACGGTACAAAATTTACAGCAGCTTTAAAGGCACTGGACACTATTGGTAATTACTCAAAATAATTGTTATCATAATAACTATTAAACTTGGTATTAACAAGCAATGGAGAGCTGTTGATAGTATAAAACATTGTGAGAAACGGCTCCCTCTGAAGTAACGTAGTTTTCGAGAAAGGTTTTTCTCATAAAATATTAAAAACCTTCAGGCTTGAAGCCTTTTTAGGCATCTGAAAGCACACAAATTTGGGCAACAAGGGTGTTTTTTCTTTCATTATTTTCTTGCGACTTCTATGAACAGTTGAGCCCGCAGATTTTTTTTTAAATGCATATCGGGATATACCAAGTGAGAATACTGGTCTTTGACAATTACCAAAGGTGTCCAGTGCCCCCAGAGTGCAAAACTACTATAGTAGTTTGGATGACAGTATACACAAATATTCTTTGTATCAAATTGTTTATGGTGCAGTGCAAGAAATATAACAGCGTAGTTACTCATGTGAGCAACTATTTCAAATTTCATAAGGCAATGAGTATTAACTGAAGATGTTTAAATGAATACATTTTCCTAAAAAAAGAAACACTTCATTGTATACTCCCCTTTAATACTGAGAACATCCACCGTGGAGCCTGCCAAGCAACTTCATCTCACTAATAACTGTCATTTGAGACGAAAATATATTGACAACCAAAACACACCTGAAGGCCTTTCTTGACCTGTGACCCCCATGTTGCTAAGGAGCTCTCGTCTCTAACAGTTGTCATGGAGACGAAAGAGATTGACAAGCGGAATCTCTCTTCCTCTCTCCTTCTCTCTCAATCAGCGTACATCACAAGCACCCTTGAGAGATCCCGAGCCTGGGATGCTTCTACTGGGCCAAAATCTTGGTCATCTTACATGAGATGCGAAACGATCCAAGTCTATTCTCATTACAGCTAAAGCTGTTCTCAAGTTACCCCGGAGAAAGAATTTGCTAGAGTGGATGTTGCGAGAATGCAGTGGGGGTCTTTTGTGAGTTTTCCCTCCATCTGAGATGGGACCTTGGGGGGGGGGGGGGTATACTGTAATGTTTCATCCCGGTATGTTATTCATGTTCACGGAGAAGGCGAGCTTTTCAAACAGGATTATCTGCCACACACATCAAGTACCTGCACATGACAATCAGCCTCTCACGTGTGGGAACACCTTTAAAACACCGTTGTCCATGCGCCACCACATGCGTCAAAATGAAAGCCCCTATTCAGTCTTAAATCTCCTAATTTCGTTTGGCGTATTGCCTTCTTGTTCGCTGTTTATTTAAACTGAATGCATACGATTAAATAGACTCCACGCTGTGAACGTTTAAAGGAGACGAACGTCTTTGGTTTTGGGAACCGTTCAATTGTTTTAAGAGTCCTATATAAATGTGTTATATATCGGCCTACACATAAATACTAAACTATGAAAGTTTCAATCCAAAAGGTGTTGGCGTTTCTGAGATATCGCCAAAAATCTAGAGCGAATTTTTACCACGCAGGGTGAGAATAATTCGTAATTGGAATACACAACCTGTGAAACGTTTGTGAATTTCCAACTTTCGTAAAATAAAAAAAGGGAGACATTTCCTCCCATATAAGCACACTACTTCGACGTGAAATTAATCTTAAAATGCTTGATACTATCGAAAGCTGCTGTACCACTAACCAAGTAAGTAATTTGTTATTGCCATTAATTTTAGGAGTGGTTACCAACATATCCACCCCCCGGCAATAAAACGAATTGGTTGTGGTAGTTTCTCCTGACACACTTAAAGGTCAGGTTGGTGTAGTGATGTCTTTCCTTGCCTTCCACCCCTGGGACCCGGTTCGAATCTCACTGGGACACTATATGGATTGGGTTTTTTTTTTAGTCCCTACTTGACTGTGTTTTTTTCCTGGAATAATTCTCTTATGTTTTCCTCCAACATTTAAAGTTGAATGATAAGAGCGTTGAGAATATATATTAAGATTCAGGGGCCTTATTCATGAAGCCCTCGTAAATCGGTCACTTACGTGGCTCTAAGTAAGACGTTAGTAAGACTTTAGTAAGCCCTTACGTGTTATTTAGGAAGCATTCGTATCGCTTTACTACCGCGTTACTTACTAAACCTCGTAACGCCTTTTTAAGCGGGAACGCGCTTTAAGCTGAACAGTCATGGATTTGTTATGTAATTCACTGGAGCGTGATCTCATTGTCCAGAACGAGTATTTATACTGTGACTGGACTGGCTACGGTCATTTAGAAGACATTTGTCACCCTGCAAACATGGAGAGCCAGACTAAAGTAAGGAGGAAGACCGTTGTCCCGCAACGCGAGGAGGCAAAGGGGAATCATTGGAAGGCGAAGTTTCTCGCCTGCTGAGACAGTGAAGATAGTTGACCTTGTTGCATTGAATTGGTAGGTGCTTAATAACAAATTTCAGATGTTGTAACGCTGAAGAGAAAGGCCGACACCTGGGCAAATCGCGGAGAAAAGTCCTCAGAAAAGTCCTCAGAACTACCAAATTGGTTCATCACGAATGTGATGACATTCAGAGATTTCGCAAGCTTTCACACGACGCAAACATGCAATACAAAATGTAGTTGGTTACCCCTAAACTAAAATTATAAAATAAATAAATAAACGAAGTAAATAAACGAAGTAAATAAAGTAAACGAAGTAAATACTACAGAGCAACTCGTTCGCACCTTTGTAACCTCCCGACTTGACATGGGAAACTATCTCCTCTATGGACTGCATAATAAATTTACCGCTTGTCTCGCCTTCAAAATATTGCCGTCAGAATTGTAACCCGGTCCAACACTAGAGTCACATATCACACCTATCCTACAAGATCTACATTGGCTACCCATTAAGGATAGAATCATCTTCAAGATCCTTGTGTATGTCTATCGCTCATATCAAAAGGCACTTTATCACCATTTCTCTCAGAAGGACTCCAACCCCATACTTCCAACCGCCAGTCTATATGCGATCTAACAACAAACATCTTTTAAGGAAACCCCTGGCCAAAACATCATGGGGTAAGAGATCAATTACTTCTGCTGCTCCTTCATTATGGAACGACTTGCTGGAACTTTCTCCATCAATAGCTTTGTTCAAAACTTCCCTAAAGCCTCATCTGATGAGGACTTCATAACCGTTTTTTCCCGTTTACTGTGTCACTGCGCGATGAGCATATTTAGATGGATACCCGCGCATTATACATGGCCACTATTATTATTACTATTAACTAAATAAATAAACATAAATAATTAAAATAACAAAATCACGAAAAATTTACTAAAAAGTGAGAAAAAATAGGTTAGTAAATTCTCAAAAATTTTGAGAAAGTTTGAGAAAAAGTCGCAAGGATTGTAGAACATATTAAAAGTTGTTGTAATAGACATAAAGTAAATATTGGCCAGGAATGTTGAAAAGGGTTTAAGAAAACGCTACGAAGCCGAAAACACCCCACGTAGCACTAGTAAGGACTTACGCACTCGATTGAAGTTACGAGTGCTTCGTGAATATGACGCAACTCGCTAAGAACGAACTAGTAACACGTAAGTGCTTACTAAGGCATAAGAAGGCTTCAAAAATTAACAATTTTACAGCATTCTTGTATTAGGTAGGCCTATATCCTTTTAAACCAAAGTAGTGGACGTCATAACTATTTTAGGCTATTGCTAAATAATGGATCTATGCTTGAAACGGTCACCTAAAGTCCCCAAAATAATACGGTGCGACATCGGTGGGGGAAACTATTGTATAAACCATACGTTTACCATAAACAGGTCAGTATGGCTCGCATGAAAGATTTTAATAAGGAGAGTGACGAAAACAATTATACCCCAGTTCAGATAATGAAAACAATTATTACGAAAAAAAAATCAATGGCAATACAAATGACACTGAAATCTATTAACTGGAACTCTCGCATGTTCGTATTGAAGTGTATGGAATCTTCATTCATTACCATTTGTGTGACATATCTCTCTTTTATAGTTTGTTCAGCTCCTTTGTCATCAGCCATTTGCTTTAGCACTGCTAGTTTATGTCTCTTTGTTTGTAGTTTGTCTATTTTGGCTGTCTTCTATACAAGCATTGGCTTAAAGTCACCTGAAAATAGATTTTTTTTCTTTTCTTTCAAACATAAGAGTATATGCTTACGAACAATAAAACAATTTTTTTAGTAATTGTTTGTCACGATTTATATGATTAAAAAATATATAAAGTTGTTTGGGGGGCTGACTCCGCCTACCCCTTTTGTGACGTCAATCGAGGCAGACTTTGCCTGCAATGCGTATAGTAAACACACGTGCAAAGTACATGTACGTCCAAGTCGTGAGTTGGTACATCTCAAAAAGTGTTTTTCTGCATTCAGCAGCAATACACCTGGTCGGCATTGCCGGAAAAAAAAAACACACAAAAAAATTTGTTTTGAAACGTACAAACTCACGACTTGGTCCGTACATGTACTTTGCAATTGTGTTTACTCTACGCATTACAGGCAAAGTCTGCCTCGATTGACGTCACGAACAGCGCCCTCTCGGATCGGGGTCTACTCTTAAATTTGTAAATAACATAAGAACTGATTTTTTAAAACCTTAGTTAACTGTTTACTCACATGCCACTCATTAAAACACATATATTAGTGACAAAAGCTTTATTTTGAAAAAATACCACTTCCAGGTGACCTTAAAATTACAGCCTCATACTTTCTTTATTTTGTTCTTCATAGATTATCTATTTTCCCTTTATCGTATATGCTTATTAGTTTGCTTACCTACGCATTATGTTTTGAGAAAAGCAGAAAAATGTTGAATTTAATTTGATTTAATTGAATTCACCTTCACTGGTAAAATGTTTAGTGTTCATCACCATTCAATAAAAAAATGTGGCATTGCCGTTTGAACAATTGTATAACCCTGATTGAATTACGATTAAATTATCCACATATGGGACACTGTGAACAATTACACATTCCTACCCGTTTCATTCATTCGTCAAAAAAATAGTTCGGTGCAGGAAATGGTTTCTTATTCTGTCACATTGAATTACCCGACATTTCATTTCAACAGCCGGAACAGCTGTATTCAATGAGCTAAGGTCATAAGACCAATTACTGACACGTTGTTCACGGTTCAATTATAAAAAAAAATAAAATAAAAGATTTATACCATTATAATTAATACCAAACACAATTTATTGGACCATGTTATAGGTTCAGTGTCGAACGATTGTAAATCAAATGGAGAGGTCATTACTTTATAAGAGCTATACAGCATCTCACACGATGATGCAAGGTTGGGGTGTTGGAGAGAAAAACAAGTAGTTTCAAAGAGTCTTGAAATCAATGCGTGAAAAAATACATCTTATTTCCGGGAATATGATGGACACTATAAATTATGACTCTATAAAAACAGATTGGGTAAATTCGGCTGTATACACCCAAACCATACAGTGAACTCCTATATAAAGTGTCAATCATACCTCAACAAGATAATAGGCATATCCGATAATATGCTTGGACTAGAAAAACCATAGTCGTAAACTATGTATATTATATATATATACAACCATGTATACAAATATTTTGTGAGAAGTGTTGGCTCTGAAAAGAACCGGTGTGGTCTCAACGCTTTAAACATCTGCTTGCCATGTGCAAGAAAACGATGACCACATTTTAAAAATAAGAACACTATTTCACAATATTATGAGCACTGTGAGTCTTTGATTATTTGTGTTGTTGGCATCAACGATTCATTTCTTTGAATGTGTTTTGAAAATAAACTCGTGGTTTTTAGTGAGCCCAAACAATAAATTACTCTACTGGCGTAATAGGGCTGAAACTGAATTCACAGTATAACGTTATAACCATGATAGATAAAGTGTCCGGGAAAAATATATCTTTGAATATTAAAGCATAATCGGTGTTGATTGAGTAGCTCTTTAACCAGTTGTGCAGAAAATTGGTTGTGATAATTATTTTAATCCATAACATTCTCTAGTTTTCAATAAACAAAATCATCAACCGACTGGTTAAAATTTCAACAAATTAGGTTGTCACGTTTGCAAGTAACCTACTAGGTTGAATATTTATTTGACGGGATTTGTACAAGTTCACATCATGTGCATATATTGCCTCCAAAGGCGGTTGCAGTTTCCCCGAAAATCTTCCGCGCTGCGCACTTGAAGTTCGCCGGCGGTATCGAACCCCTCATCGGGCACTCTACAGCATTGTGAAAATTATATGTGAGGCAAATTGAGTAATTAGGGCCAACGGAGAGTTCGGGGACAACTTTGTTAATTATAGTAGCTCAGGCAGGAATATAATATAGCGCACGTATCTACAAAACAAGGTACTCTCAAGGCGCTGAGTATATACAAATTTACAGAAAGTGGGTTATTGCAGAGATGAATTCTGAGACCCAATAAGTAGCACCTTTGGGTTTACTAGGTGCTACGGCGCACACAGCAGCCACAGCAGGAACACCGGGGCGAACCCGGTTTCGATAAGGGATGGGGGCACTGACACCAAGTTTATCTTCCCAATTATGCTTTTACTTTTATAAAATAACAAGTTTTTCAAGGGCCATTTGTCGGAAATGTTTTATAATAATGACATGGTTTTCCAGCAATTAATGCACACTTGATGACATACTGAATTTGTTACTCGGTTAAACCATAATATAGAGCAAGGTTACACTCAATTCCTTTTGGAATTAATTACTCGCACACACCGTGGTTCAATAATAGGCCTAAGTGCGGTTGAAGATAACCGATGGATTGAGGTAAATTCACATCATAACCTGATTGGCTTTGAATCACGATAGAATATGTAATCACGTAGATTCTGTAACCACGTACAGATTCTGTTTACAAAGCGCCATTTCAATGGCTAAGTTTAGCTGAGTCTTGCCTGGTGCATGTTTCCCTCCATCATAAAAACTAGACCATTTGAAGAGGAATCTCAATTCATAAGTTCAGCTCCCCTGAGTTCTTTATATCTCGAACGTTTTATTCTTTAGCTCCATATTGTCCAGAGTGGCACATAGCCTTGTTCATCTCTTTGGAACTCCTTGCCTAGTTCACGTTTTCCTAGAGGGGCATATACCCCACAATCTAGACTGTTTTAAGAGGAATGTCAATTCCTACCTTCAGGACCCTGAGTTATGTTCACCTTAGTATTTTCCTGCTTTGGCCCCTTTACCAAAAATGGCTTATATTGTTTTGGGCCTATTACGAGATTCTGTGTAAAAAGTCCCATTCCAACAGCTGAATTTCACTGCATCATATTATTTGGAACTCCTTGCCTGGTCCAGTCAATCTTATAATCTAGACTGTTTTAAGGGGAATATCAATTCCTTCCTAAAATTCAGTTCACCTGAGTTATTTTCATCTTAGAACACTTAAAAGTGTTCTGCTTTAGCCCCTTACCAAAAATGGCTTATAGCCTTCTTTGGGGCAAACTTACATATATAAACAACAACTCCAAACTACGATATAGAACTGAGGCAGACACTTAATGAGTCTGTCTTTAATCCAGTGTTCATCAGAAAGAATGTCCTTGGCGGCATTTTTCAAATGCATCCCTTTCTGAGTCTGACTAAGGCTGATAATATTATTGTCATCTCCTCGCATCTGTCTAGCTTAATGTGCTGAGACACATTTCCCTCTTATTTTTGAAGTGAGGCATGCGTACTGTAAATAATAACAACAGTACCTATACTTTGACCATTGGTTTTGTAAAAACATGGCGGCAATAAAATCGAGGTTTAATGAATACAATTCACACTGTTTAATTGGTTTTCCTGCATGCACTGTGCCAACAGAAAATACAATAGTGTTTTGCTTTGTAAATAATGTCAAATGAAATATGGCTATTTTTCTGTTCAAAGTTCAGTATTACATTGAAATAACAATGCGTAATTTACACAATTCATGCATAAGTACATATAGAATAGAATGTTTAGTATGAGTGGTATCTCCATAATATGACACAGACACAATTTATACAGACACACTCCCAGTGATACAAAACTAAAATGAAACACAGTTATCATAATAGCTTTACCGGTTATAGGTATACAAAACAAATGCTAATATTTATGTGCATATAATAACAACAAGGTTTCATACTGATAGACCGTAGACTAAGGCCCACTCAATGTTGTGTTTAAACGCAATGAGTGAAGTGACATTTAAATAATGTGTTGGGAGACCTACAACCGTTCGACGCCCGTGGAGCACCATGATTAAAACGAATCGTCAAATTAAACAGCTTCGACTCCTGAGTGATGAGAAGTCAAGCCATTATCAAACATAATTACCGGTAATGGTTTTACAAATACTAATGCTTTTTTTGTGGATTATAACAATCGCAAAGGTTTCACATTGATAGAAAGATTGTATTAGACTATGTGCTATACTAATGGTTTTTTAACACCATGGCTGAAGTGACATTTTAAACACTGTGTTGAAAGCTCCCGTGTAGCACATTATTAAAATAAATCGTCAAAATAAACGAGCCTCAATTCCCGACTGATGAAAAGTCAAGCCATGATATCAAGCAGCATCACTGGTCATAGTTTAACAAAACAAATGCTAATACTTTTTGGTTATAACTACAAGGTTTCATATATAGACCGTATTTGACAACTCCTTGCTCTATGATTAGACTAGACTATGCCTATACCCAATGTTTTGATAACACCATGACGAAAGTGACATTTGGAGCACGTTATTAAACATGAAAGCCTGAAAATTCACATCTTCATCTCCCGACTGATGGAAAAGTCAAGCCATGTTTGATATTTTCGCATCCTTTGTGAGCTTCCAAGCCTTTTCTTGGGATTGGAATAATTTGCTTCTTGCCGATCGATTCGCACCTGCTCCAATGTTCCCCGGCCGTGCCCAACGTAATAAAAATCATAATTCACAAATCACCCATGACAATTTTTTTCCTCCTAGCCATGATCGCAGGCTTTGGGGTTGTTATTATTGTCCTTTTAAAAGTGCATACGGAAATATTTGTATAATTTCTTGTGGATATTATTATATTGAATGATTTAAATGTTCATTTATATTTTATTCATTTTAATTTTATCTAATTTGTACGCCTTTATATATTATTTGATCGCAGGCTGAGGGCTATTATTGTCCATTTTAAAGTGCATACGAAAATATTTTACGATTTTCCTTGGATATTGTATTTTCATTGTATTGAATGACTTACATGTTTATTTATTTGTTATAAATTTTAACTGTGCATAGTTTGTACGCCGTTATATATTCTAACTTGTATGATTTTCACAAATATTTATACGTATTTGGTTTGCGGTTAAACAACATGCGGTGACCGGTCAGGTAGATTATGTTCTCAGCTCACCATGCAATGCCTCACATCTCACATCATTTTTCTTATTAATGATGATACCTGTTAGTGGCGGTTAACCGCTGTCTGTTATTAATAAAACAAAATAAAAAAAATATCTGCCGTTAATGGGTGAGAAACCCCCTATATTAATGTGTGTGATTCGCTCGGTGGTTTGACCTAAAACAGGAGTAATCTGGGTTATGCAAACATAACAGGCAAATGTGTTGTCACACACTACAGGTATAAATCTATAGGGAGGAAATAAATGCAGAGAGAAGCTGCAGCGTGTAGCACGAAACATGAAGTGGATTATGCAGGAAGAAGCTTTGCCACAGACACACACAATGTATACATAGAGCTCGAGAGTTGGAGGTAAAGTAAGTGGATTAAATTGCCCCTGACTACTATCAAGAACGAGCAATGTTGTATTGGCTCTTACCGCATGACATCAGCCTGAGCAAGATGATGGCGAGACCCGCCTGCAAGATGCCGGCTGCATCCATCTGCATTGCGACTCGCGGGGCGCCCAGGTGTTGGTGGAGTTTGGAGTTACCAAAACAAAACAAAATCTCAATTTTACAAGAAGACTCGTCAGCTTAGCTTCCCGAGTGATAGGTTCGCTGTGTTATTAGTCATTGAGGAGACAGTGTGTTGAGCCTTGGAAAAGGCTTCAACCGCTATCACAAGTTCGAGATGACTTGCTATGCTTCGACCACCTTCGACCAGCAATGTGTGATGAAAACAAATGAGCCGTTACACAGGTGCACACTGCAACTATACCATCATCAAGGAGTTGTAGGTGTTAGTATTTTTTAACACTAAGCTGATTGTTGCCATGTGATGCACTCTTTATTCTCCAAGCGACCAACCATATTTTCCCAGATGCAAGATATACTTCGGTCGTCGTACAGAGAGATGAAACCACGCACAAGTTACGGAAGGATGTCACTAATGACGGGGAATCCTTGGTGATCTTGCGTGCCGACGAACCGTACGTGCCGTACGCAGATGTGTGGAATGACTGTGTGTTAATATTATGCAGGATGGTGTCTCCTTCATCAACGCAATCTAACCCCAAAGTAAAGGCGGTGCTTTTGATGGCTCGCGGTGGGGGAGCTTGGCGCGCATCGACACGACACGAGTACACGAGTATAGAGCAGTACAACATTCAACACGAAGTCTCGTTAAAACAACACAGCATGCTGGTTTTTTTAATGTGTTTTAGCATTCTCGTAGTGTATTCTTTAGTAAGGTGTCTACTTGCAAAGGTTCAATTACCGTTTTCCCCGTGATATCCACGCCGTGAATATTTACAAGGGAACGGTCAACATTGACACTGTAAAAGCGGACGTGGACTAAAAATAACATTTTCTTTGAATTTCCACATGGTGGTTATGTACGGCCACGAAACCATGGGCTATACTCGTGATGTCACGGCCATTGGTCGGGTTTTGTTGGCGCCTCCGTGTGTGTGTTTTTTGGCGGGACTATTTTGACATTTAATTGAAGTAATTGAATCGTCATGACAACAGCGATTCATCTATAACCTGAGTTTGTTCCGTCTGAACCGCGCTGATCAGTAGAGGTTGTTTAAACATGGCGCTGACATTCCCTCATTTTATTAACAAGACGTGAGCTTCATACGATCTCCACATCACGACTGCAGTTATTTCCCTTTTCAGTAAATCGTCCCACCGCCCCCCCCCCCCCCAGAAAGGAGAAAAACAAGTTTGTTTTTAAACTGGACTTTACAGTCACGTGGCACGCTCGTTGGACATCTCGAGTCTCTAGGTGGGGTTCGGACCTCGAATCAAACTGAGAAACTCATGAAGGAGTGTTGCACTGTTAAAATCGAAATGATTCAAATAGCCCCCCCCCCCCCCCCAATACACTGTTTAAAAAAAACGGGATAATTATTGACCCGGATTCCGGATCCAAGGAATATTACCCATTCGGGTCAGTTTGACCATTCTCTGCCATTTTGAGACAAACTCCGTGTCAACTCCGAAATGGATTAGGCCTCACAGTGAGTTGCGGAGACGGGTCACTTTCTGACGTATATAAAATCATTTTGGGACATATTCCGGGTCACATCCTAACCCTGATGGATTAGGCCTTAAAATGAGATCGGGTCAATTTCTGACCCGAAAGTTTTTAGAGTGGTTATAAAAATCTTCTTTTTTGACATAATTATTTCGGATCACATCCTTACCCCGAAATGGATATGCCTCACAATGTGATCCGGGATCCGGGTCAGTTTCTGACCCGGAATATTTTAGAGTTTATACAAAATATTTTGGTGTGGTCATTACCAAATCACACCTCGGAATGACCTTCAGTTCGTTATACTTTGTATTAAATAAAAGTAACAAACCAATAAACTCAATAAATCAAATATAAATAAACAAGAGGTGTTCGGCACACATTCCACGAAAACTTAAGAAGCAAAATGAAATAAAGACACTTTCTAACAATACGGAGTAGGCAGGCCAATATTTTGTTAAAGATAATAATATAGTCTACATTCAAGTCAGTGAGTCAAGGGTATCCATGCAATTAACATTGGTACACGGGGTTACGCCTTCACAGCGCCAGTGCAGCCATGAGTGGAGATGATGGCGTGACGTTCATCAAGATCAAGGATCGACCGTACCATGGTGATCTTAAAAGGCCTTGGCCTAATTTCAGCAAGCATAATGCTTGACACATTTCTTTTGCTGTGCGAAAAATGGAGTGGGCACTAGCCACAGCAATGTAAACTTAGTGTTATTTTGGATGGTAACCTGTTTCTGCTAAGCAGTCTGTGCTTAGCAAGTTGTTGTGCATATCTTTCTTTGTCACAAGAGGCCACTTTTACAGGCAACCAATTACTTGTAGCTTGAGGTGAGCACGTGAGTAATTTTTCAAACATTGTCTTACGATCCCCCAAAAAACAAATAATTTGAACCTTCAAAATGTGAATGGCTTTTCTTCTTTGGGATTGCCTTGAACTGGTTAGCTGTAAATTCCCTCGTGTGACGGAAAGGGTGCTCCTCTAAGTTTAAGTCCTTTGCTCATCCATAGGGCGTGCAGTAAACACAAGTGGATTGGGGAGGCCTTGTCCTTCTTGTCACCCACGATCACCATCCCCAAACTGTGGGGAGGCTCAGAGTGTAAATCTGTGTACATTGTGTACATAAACCCTTTAAAACAAGTAGGTCTACATAGATAGACACTTTAATTGTAAAAAAAAAAAAATGGAAAAAAAATGGAGAAACACTAAATTAAAAAATCTGAATCTGAATCTGAATCGGCAAAGCATCCTTTCAGGAAACATCACACCAAAAATAATAAAGGGATCGTGGCAAGGCATGTCAAAATGTAACTTTTGAAAGTTCTGACTAATGAGGCAGATTGGCAGCGCGGGCTATGGAGCTAGTAGAGGCCTGTGGCTGACTCCTTCCTCCAACAGGCAGGAAGTGGCATACAAATTGTTTTCAACTCCAATACACCTATGACGCCCTATCCCCAACATAATTCTGATAAATAATCCATGACATTTATTTATTTCGTTCGTTGTAAGAATAACATTGCTTTTATCTTTTATCGAAATGATAACTTTTCGAACTGTCATTGAACGAGCCGAAAATGAATGATTCGGACAGCGATTGGTAAATAGCGCCCTCCATAGTTTAGTCCTTGTTTACTGTTTTTGACAACATGGCGTCGAATGAGGAACTTGCTGTGGTGACGAATCAGCTGTTAGAAAACGGTCCGTCAGTTTTTCTTGACGCCTCTGAGATTCTTCTGAGATTTGCTAACAACATTATAAGGTAAAGCTGATATTCTTAACTTTGTGCTTCATCAGCAATTTTCATTGGTGACGGAAATAACCTAGCCGCGCTTCCGCTTCGTTGTGAATGTGAAGCGGTCTCAAGATCATGCCGATTGCCGGTCTATCGGTTTACTTTAAGAAGTTAGGCCACGCCCACTGACTCAACTATTAATTATATAAGCAAACCAAACTCAGTCCATGAAGTCCTCTCCTCTAACGATCACTACAGACTAACTAAATAAAGAGAGTGGAAGTCACTTGATTTTTTTAGTGGCAGTCGCTTGACTGAAAAATCGGATAACTTTCCGTATGGGAGACCAGACAACTCGTCCGTCGGACAACTCGTCCGTTCGGACAACTCGACAGTTCAGACAACTCGACGGTTCAGATAACTGGACGGATGATTTATTTAAAAGTCAGACAACTCAACTTGGGATCAAGACAAGTCGACGGATGGCCGTGACGGGGGCCCAGCGCAGGGCGCGGGAGGGGTAAATAGCGGCCTGGGGGTGGAATGATGTACTGACTAGTGACTTGACAATGATGCATGGGCGTTCCCGGGGGGGTGGGGGTATATTATGGTGGGTGGGTTTAATATCCAGGCAAACGGATAATTGATGCGTTTTTTTTATTATGTTTTAATTATTTAATGTTTAAATTGTTTTTTAAAACCTGTTATTTTGAATAAATTGAAGACAACTGCTAGCTGGCTACACTAGAGATCATAGTCTGTTTTTACACAAAGTCTCGAGATAGTCACTAACAGAAGTATGGCTTCACTGGGACACCGCACTTCATTGTGATAAATAATAATTGATAAATAATAATGACAAATTATAGAATCGCAAGAATTACACAAGAAAGTTTGTGTAAACATGACAGTAACGGAGGTCAGCCACTCAACTGTCGACTTGTCTTGGCCATCCGTCGAGTTGTCTCAAAGTCGAGTTGTCTGAACCGTCGAGTTGTCAAAACCGTTGAGTTGTCTGAACCGTCGAGTTGTCCGAACGGATGAGTTGTCCGAGCTTACAACCTTGTTGCCATCAATTAATGCCACTCTTGTAATCTCCTGACGATCACTAGCCACACCCAGATATGTGGAAGTTCCTTCTTCCCCAATCCCCAGACAGAACTGTCAAACTTTGGTCTTTTTGGAACATGCTCCCAGTTGTGGTGTTGAACGTCATAACTTTAAAGGCCTTTAAAAAGTTCAGGGGAAGCGTTGCATCAAGCTTTATAAGCAGAGCAGCCAATTTTTACTTGCAGTTTGCACTTTGTCTAGCACCAATTGAGATTGAGTTCCAGTTGTCTTGTACGTATGTACCTTCGTTTCCTTGAGTTTTGTTTTTCTGATAGCACATTTGTGTCCGATCTGCACACCACCAACAATCAAGCACCCTTGGCTAATTGCCTCATTTAAGGATCAAGCCGAGTTATCAACTTAAAGGATATGGGTACTTTCTGTAACACAAAACACAATGTCACAGATTTACAATATACTTACACCGTTTTGAGATAATGATAGTAGAAGCAATCCTTAAAATATTAGTTGCTAAGGTGCTGTAGTTTTTGAGAAATAATGATATGAAAATACATTTATACAGGCTAAAATAATTGTTGTCTCACGATCACTGAGACGAAAATTATTTCCAAGACATTGTTTTACTCATTTCTCAAAAAGTTCAGCACCTCAGCAAGTAATATTTTAAGGGAAGCTTTCTTCCATCATTATCTTCAAACCGTGTAATTTAATGTAAATCTGTGGACATTGTGTTTTTTGTCCTACAAAAAGTACCCAGACACATTAAACGTAGCTTTTTAGACAAGTCCAAACCATAGGCGTGACCTAGCAAGAAAGCTTACGTTGTGAATGATGATTAGGGTTTATATAGGCCTATCACACAGTGACAGGTATGATTTCACTGCAACATCCACATCCGGGCGATTTGTGCCAAAAAAATATCAAGGTCAATTTTAATGCTTCATTTTTATAGATATATTTTTTTAATTATGTATTTTACAAATTTTTCATTTTTCATTTTTTTTTAGGGGGAGGGGGGCCTCATGATGAGATTTGATGTTCAAATAGTAAAGTTAGGTTAATAGTTGCAATGCATTCTACTGTATTACAAAGTGAACCCCTTACAATTTCCTTTTCATTCTTTTTCTTTTTACTATGCAGAAGCCCAAATGTCTCCAAGTTCCGCTCTATACGTCTTGGGAACAAGATCTTTGAGAAACGGATCCTACCGGTGTCTGGTGCTGTGGAGTGTTTATTCCTGATGGGGTTTGAAGAGGTACAAAAATCTTTTTACATTGAGATGTATGTAATCGCAAAACATTTTGCTTTGAAAACAACTTTGTAAAGTTTGTTTTATTTTTATTTGTATATTTATTTTTAATCTGAACAGATGATTGAGTACATTTAAGAATGTTCATGGTAGGACAAACGTGGAAAAAAGGAAATGGCATCAAAGATGTAAATATCTGAAACAAACAAATTATAATGAATTTTAAAACTGTTAACCGATGAAGTGTACGCACGGCCAATGAACAGCCTCCTTTTAATCCTCATGGCGAGGGCGCCCTACGGGTGCCGTCATATGCATAAAAAGGTATACTGCCTCCATGAAGAATCGGGCCTGCCCCTCTGTACTGGATAAAAACCCAGTATGATAGAAGAGTACTGTACGCTGCAATTTAAGAAGCATTAGTTTGTGTGGAAGGAATAGTATAGGACATTATTTTATGACAACGTTTAAACCCTAACTCTCAACCAGCTTCTGTCTTCTGACTCAAATTTCTTGGTCAAGTTCATACTTCCTGTGAATATGAATGCGGTACAAATTTTGACGTCACAAATTCGCAATGAATAGTTTGCAACAGTTGAAATGTGTTCAACTCCTGCGAAACCTTGTTTGCAAAAAAACACATGTGAACTTAAAACGCGCTTCGCATTCGCAGGGAGTATGAACTGGGCTTTAGATTGAGGTTATGATTTAAACCAACTCAATAATGTTTTCTTCATGTATCTTGTTCAATCGTCAGAATGATGATCACTTAGTCTTTCCAGAGAACGCTGTGCAGAAGGATATGATTAAGATGCAGGAGAGATTAGCCAGAGAACGACTGAAACTCATGGCAAAACAAATATCCGCTTCCAGTACATGGAATATACAGGTACGGAAATAATACTCATTGGTTTACTCAGTAATGTTGGCATGTTTAACCTGTTAACTATAAAAAAGAACCACTAAGAAAAGCCCTTGTTGGACTAAAATGACTCTCTCTTAACATCAGTCTTATTATAGCCGTCATTACAGCCCATCCCCTTACCATGTCTAAAACGCCAAGGTTTCAAAATGATCAGGTCGCAAAGGGATGATCGTACCTGGTAAGGAGTACTTCTGACATGAGGTAAATATGTATTTGTACCTGGAACTTTGCAAAGGGCACCAAAGCAAAAGCATAGGACACCATGACAATTGCTGTGGGTGCCAAGTGTCAATTCAAGGTGTACTTCCTTCTAAACCGATTTTCTTTTTTTAACACAGGCCTCAGAGTTGACTTTTCATCAGCGGTTACGTAGCAGCGCTGAACATGTGCTAATCTACGAAGACCCAATCCTACAGCAGAAAGCCAGAGACTGTATGGCCCTACCGAAACTACTACGGAAGGCTGCTGAGAGTCTTCAACAACAGGCTGCTAACACAACCGGTAAGATATGATACTGATGATTATCATTATTATTAATGCAAGGGGAACTGACTGGGCAAGTTTGAAATTTACAAGAGTGCAGTTCGAACAATTAACTGTAGAAAAAAACAAGAAAAATATGCCAGACAATTAACAGTGGTTCATTAAAAATGGTTATTAAAAAAAAAGTAGAATATAGTTACACATGTATGACAACCTGACCAAACAAATTGCAATGAATTTAAAAAGGGAGGCAGAGAAAGGCTAAAACAGATCAGCTCCATATAATAAGGCACGATGTTCCCTCATTTTGCCAAAGATTAGTGTTAAAGGCACTGGACACTATTGGTAATTGTCAAAGACCAGTCTTCTCACTTGATGTATCTCAACATATGCATAAAATAACAAACCTGTGAAAATTTTGACTCACTCGGTAATCAAAGTTGCAAGAGAATTATGAAAGAAAAAACACATATGTTGCACAAGTGTTTGTCCTTTCAGATGCCAAAAGAAAACATTAAAAGACTTCAGGCCTGTAGCCTTTTAATATTTGAGTAAGAAATTACCTCTTTCTCAAAAACTACGTTACTTCAGAGGGAGCCGTTTCTAGCAATGTTTTATACTATCAACAGCTCTCCATTGCTCAATACCAAGTAAGTTTTTATGCTAATAATTATTTGAGTAATTACCAATAATGTCCATTGCCTTCGAAAAAGAGGGAGAGAAAGAGACTGAAACAGATCAGCCCCATACAATATTCCTTTATTTTGCCACTGAGTAGTGTTAGTGCCCACGTACGATATGCAATTTACATATTTCACTGGAAAGGTCGTTCATCCCATGTTCAATGGCCCAAGGGTTATTGTAGAGTAGTTCACTTGACTCTTCATTTAAGTAGAGCAAAGGTGTACTGAAGAGAGTTAACCTCGACGAATGGCGTCATTTGATGTTTGATGTTTAAGTCATGGACCTTTTTTAGACTCTTGAGATTCGAACTAAAAGGCACACAATATTCATTAAATAAATTTCAGAAGATTTTTTTCCCCGTGTAAAAATAATAGTAATTTTGAATTTTGTTTGGCTTCAGATCAAACTCAAAGTTTAGAATGCTTCAGACTGCACAGTGGGGCTTTTAAAACCAATGCAATTAAGAAACTTTCTGCGGATTTTGATTCAGTTCAGTGTGCTTTGGCTGAACTTCTAAAATTAGGGTCTAGGAAAATCTTGGTGTTATCGCAGAACGGTGTAGGCTAAAAGAAGAAATTATTATTCTTTATTCACAATGCAAGGTATTACACTATCACTATTAAAATACAATGAGGATCAGGTTGGCTAAGTGGTTTCTTTCCCTGCCTTTCACCTCTGTGGACCCTGGTTCGAATCCCACCCAGGGGCCAATTTCATAGAGCTGCTTAAGCAAAAAAATTGCTTAAGCACGAAAATAGCTTGCTTATTTTACACATATGCTACTGGCCAAAATATCATGACATATACATTGCTTGTGACTGGTATTTTTGCTGTTGGATTTGTAATGAAAAAAAGCAAGAAAATCAAAAAAAAAAATAAAATATTAAAAGTGGTTGAGGTAGCCTCTGCTAAATTTTAAAACTTGCCTCTTGTCACCAGGAAATCTCAGCGGTCTAGTGGTTAGGCACTGCTCTAGAATTAGGCTAGAATGCTTGGCCATTATTTTTTAAGGAATTTCCACATTGGTCAAAACTCACCCCTGGTGTGTTTGAAACTACTTGTTCATCCACATTCTTGTCTTCTCGGATCCACAAGGCACAGATGACATCACAAACCCTCTGGACCAACGTGACTTACTGCTCCTTGAGCTCCTCAAATGGTTCAAGACAAGTTTCTTCAAGTGGATGGACAGCCCGACCTGCGAGACGTGCAATATCCGTATGAGGAGCGTTGGCCTGGTAGAGCCCAATGCTGAGGACCGCCGATGGGGCGCTGGCAGGGTGGAGGGGTACACATGTACAAGGTGCAATAGACCGGAGCGATTTCCAAGGTAAATAACTGGTTCACTGGTTCGTACATTTGCAGAGTGCAGAAAGATCTGTATGTGTTTAGTGCGATTGTTACATGCAACGGGATTCATTCCAAGGATGTTAGTTTTGCATTGGGGGTAAAGAATATAATTTACATAATAGAGGACCAGATTTAAACTTTTGAGTCAAACAAATTGCAAAAGTTTGTTTTATTATAGACTCTTGTTTATTGGGTAGTTAGTGATGACATATCCAAAATGGGACAAGAGTTTCAACCCAGAAGTGACCTAGTTTGCATATTTAAATTAGGTCCTAATTATCAAACTTTAAGGTCAATTATCTCTAAAACTATCCACTTTTAGGACAAATGTTGTGTTAGTGGTGAATAGAAACCTGACCTTGGGAATCTGAAGTACATATTTGTATACTCAAAGGACCCTGTCCCAAACAATTAGGTCAAAGGTCAAGGGGTCAAACATACGTGAAATTGGTTTTCTCCACTCAAATGCATCATTACATGACTTCCCATTACAGTGAAATTAATAATGAATGAATTATTTGGGATGAATAATTCAACCCTGTCCCAAATGACCTCTATTGATGACATTCAATAAAATCAAAGAAATTAATAATCAAATTCATCCGATGGAATCGTGGTGCAAATGCCTTCTTTTAGTCATTTCCCAAGCGAGTAGGTGCAAATTGAACCCATTTATTTTACACGAACATCATGGTATTAATAATCCTCTGGGGCTGGATTGTTGTACATTTTCTCTGGTAGCAAGCAAAGTTTCACACTGCCCTCCCCCCCCCCCCCCCCCCCCGACCATTAGGTTGCATTTCTACATTGCTGTTCCAAACTTGGGCCTGCAAGTATACCCTGTATGCGTGTTACTTTGAAGCATCATCAGCTGTTGAGTGTGGTCATTCGATTGCGCTACTCTTGTGACTCTTTGCCGCCATGTTAAGTGGCAAATCAAGGTTTATTCTGACTTTGGCTGAAGATTGACTGCAAAAGGTTTGCACATTATTCTGGTTTCATGATGCTGATGTATGTGTTGATTATATGTCGGTATGTTTGTCTCTGTGTCCATGGCAAACGTTGAAGAACAGGCGTTTGACACACTATTTGATGCGATGCCTGATAACGTCAGTTGTTGCCGCCCCAGATGTTGCCTCCCATGTTTCTGACCTCCCCGGTTGTTGCCACCCAAGTTGGTGCCCCGACACCCCTGTTGCTGCCTCCCTGATTGTAGCCTCCACCGCTGGTTCATGTACCTCCTCACCTGGTGCCTCCCCAGTCGTGCCTGGTGAGGCAACAACAGTGGAGGCAACAACTGGGGAGGCAAACACCTCCCCAGTTGTTGCATCCCCTGTTGATGCCTCCACTTTTGTTGCCTCCCAAGTTGTTGCCTCCCAAGTTGCTGCCTCCCATGTTGCTGCGTCCCTGGTTGTTGCCACTCGAGTTGTTGCCCCCCCCCACCCCTGTTGCTGCCTCCTTGGTTGTTGCCCCCCAGTTCCTGCTCTCCCCTTTTGTCATTTAAACCAAAGAAATCATTCATTTGTAATTTCACTGTGATGGTATGCCGTGTAAAAATGCATTTGATTATACATAGTTCGCACTGATCAAATATCTGCAGTAGTATCTTCTGTATCATTTGGAAGTATAAAATCACAGAATTTTTTTTCACCCCAAATCTGAAAAATCGACCCATACCGGTGTGGCGGTTTCAACTTTCCGCTGTGTTCAGTTTTCCGAATGACCAAATACGGTAGCATTACGTCATGCGATGCCTGCGCACAGCAAGCGAAAGTAGTCCAATTTTAGTGCCGTATTGAGTCATCCGTTACCCTCCGGTAGCTAACATGGCGGCGTCCACGAGTCGAGTACAACTAGCGGCAAACGCGTGGATCGTATGAGTTGTTTTTTTACGCAAGCAGAGTGTGACCTGCCTGAAGTTGTACCCATGAATACATGTAAAGATGGGGCAAGAGATTATGTGACTACACAGAAAAGAATCGTAATATAAACGATGTGGGTTCACTGCTGCGAGAACTACAGTACTCGCCAGGGTACTCGCGGAGGTATCTGACAAGTCACCCGGAAAACTGAACACGCCGGAAAGCTTAAACCGTTCGAACACGTGCTGATATGACCGACTACGTCACCCGGAAAACTGAACACGGCGGAAGACTGAAACCGCCACACCGGCATCACAGATTTTTTTGGATTTTTGACCAAAAACACAAACTCACAAAATTCTTTAAAGATCTCAAACTTTCGCTAATATACCCAGTCTGCACTGATAAAATGTCTTCAGTAGTACCTTCTGTATCTTCTGGAAGCATAAAATCAACGATTTTTTTTTACCCCAAATCTGAAAAATCGACCCATGCCGGCATCACAGATTTTTGGGGATTTTTGACCAAAAACACAGACTCACAAAATTCTTTAAAGATCTCAAACTTTTGCTAATATACCCAGTCTGCTCTGATAAAATGTCTTCAGTAGTACCTTCTGTATCTTTTGGGAGCATAAAATCAACAAATTTTTTTTACCCCAAATCTGAAAAATCGACCCATGCCGGCATCACAGATTTTTTGGGATTTTTGACCAAAAACACAGACTCACAAAATTCTGTACAAATCTCAAACTTTCGCTAATACATTGTATACATAGTTCGCACTGATAAAATGTCTCCAGTAGTACCTTCTGTATCATTTGGAAGTATAAAATCAACAAATTTTTTTTTACCCCAAATCTGAAAAATCGACCCATGCCGGCATCACAGATTTTTTTGGATTTTTGACCAAAAGCACAAACTCACAAAATTCTTAACAAATCTCAAACTTTCGCTAGTATACATAGTTCGCACTGATAAAATGTCTTCAGTAGTATCTTCTGTTTCATTTGGAAGTATAAAATCAACAATTTTTTTTTTACCCCAAAATCTGAAAAATTTACCCATGCCGGCATCACAGATTTTTTGGATTTTTTACCAAAAACACAAACTGACAAAATTTTGTACAAATCTCAAACTTTCGCTAATATACCCAGTCTGCACTGATAAAATGTCTTCAGTAGTAAGTTCTGTATCTTTTGAAAGCATAAAATCAATGAATTTTTTTTAAAACACAAATCTGAAAAATCGACCCATGCCGGCATCACAGATTTTTGGGGATTTTTGACCAAAAAAACAAACTCACAAAATTCTTAACAAATCTCAAACTTTCGCTAATATACATAGTTCGCACTGATAAAATGTCTTCATTAGTATCTTCTGTATCATTTGGAAGTATAAAATCAACAAATTCTTTTTTTACCCCAAATCTGAAAAATCAACCCATGCCGGCATCACATTTTTTTTTGGATTTTTGACCAAAAACACAAACTCACAAAATTCTTAACAAATCTCAAACTTTCGCAAATATACATAGTTCGCACTGATAAAATGTCTTCAGTAGTATCTTCTGTATCATTTGGAAGTATAAAATCACCAAACTTTTTTTCACCCCAAATCTGAAAAATCAACCCATGCCGGCATCACAGATTTTTTGGGAAATTTGACCAAAAACACAAACTCACAAAATTCTGTACAAATCTCAAACTTTCGCTAATATACATAGTTCGCACTGATAAAATGTCTTCAGTAGTATCTTCTGTATCATTTGGACGTATAAAATCACAATTTTTTTTATTACCCCAAATCTGAAAAATCGACCCATGCCGGCATCACAGATTTTTTTGGATTTTTGACCAAAAACACAAACTTACAAAATTCTGTACAAATCTCAAACTTTCGCTAATATACCCAGTCCACACTGATAAAATGTCTCAGTAGTATCGTCTGTATCATTGGGAAGTATAAAATCACAGAATTGTTTTTCACCCCAAATCTGAAAAATCAACCCATGCCGGCATCACAGATTTTTGGGGATTTTTTTACCAAAAACACAAACTCACAAAATTCTTTACAAATCTCAAACTTTCGCTAATATACATAGTTTGAACTGATAAAATGTCTTCAGTAGTATCTTCTGTATCATTTGGAAGTATAAAATCAACAAATTTATTTTTACCCCAAATCTGAAAAATCGACCCAAAAAATCGACAATAAACTCACAAAATTCTGTACAAATCTCAAACTTTCGCTAATATACCCAGTTCGCACTGATAAAATGTCTTCAGTAGTATCTTCTGTATCATTGGGAAGTATAAAATCACAGCATTGTTTTTCACCCCAAATCTGAAAAATCGACCCATGCCGGCATCACAGATTTTTGGGGATTTTTGACCAAAAACACAAACTCACAAAATTCTGTACAAATCTCAAATTTTCGCTAATATACCCAGTTCGCACTGATAAAATGTCTTCAGAAGCACCTTCTGTATCTTTTGAAAGCATAAAATCAATGATTTTTTTTACCCTAAATCTCAAAAATCGACCCATACCGGGATCACAGATTTGTTTGGATTTTTGACCAAAAACACAGACTCACAAAATTCTTTAAAGATCTCAAACTTTTGCTAATATACCCAGTCTGCTCTGATAAAATGTCTTCAGTAGTACCTTCTGTATCTTTTGGGAGCATAAAATCAACAAATTTTTTTTACCCCAAATCTGAAAAATCGACCCATGCCGGCATCACAGATTTTTTGGGGGTTTTTGACAAAAAACACAAACTCACAAAATTCTGTACAAATCTCAAACTTTTGCTAATATACCCAGTCCGCACTGATTAAATGTCTTCAGTAGTATCTTCTGTATCATTTGGAAGCATAAAATCAACGGATTTTTGTTTTCCCCAAATCTGACAAATTGACCCATGCCGGCATCACAGATTTTTTTGGATTTTTGACCAAAAACACAAACTCACAAAATTCTTAATAAATCTCAAACTTATATACCCAGTCCGAACTGATTAATAGTCTTCAATAGTATCTTCTGTATCTTACGAAAGCATTAAATCACAACAACAAAAATTCTCCCCAAATCTAAAAAATCGACCCATGCCGGCATCACAGATTTTTTTGGGATTTTTGACCAAAAACACAAACTCACAAAATTCTGTACAAATCTCAAACTTTCGCTAATTTACCCAGTCCGCACTGATAAAATGTCTTCAGAAGCACCTTCTGTATCTTTTGAAAGCATAAAATCAATGATTTTTTTTACCCTAAATCTGAAAAATCGACCCATACCGGGATCACAGATTTGTTTGGATTTTTGACCAAAAACACAGACTCACAAAATTCTTTAAAGATCTCAAACTTTTGCTAATATACCCAGTCTGCTCTGATAAAATGTCTTCAGTAGTACCTTCTGTATCTTTTGGGAGCATAAAATCAACAAATTTTTTTTACCCCAAATCTGAAAAATCGACCCATGCCGGCATCACAGATTTTTTTGGGGTTTTTGACAAAAAACACAAACTCACAAAATTCTGTACAAATCTCAAACTTTTGCTAATATACGCAGTCCGCACTGATAAAATGTCTTCAGTAGTATCTTCTGTATCATTTGGAAGCATAAAATCAACGGATTTTTGTTTTCCCCAAATCTGACAAATTGACCCATGCCGGCATCACAGATTTTTTTGGATTTTTGACCAAAAACACAAACTCACAAAATTCTTAATAAATCTCAAACTTATATACCCAGTCCGAACTGATTAATAGTCTTCAATAGTATCTTCTGTATCTTACGAAAGCATAAAATCACAACAACAAAAATTCTCCCCAAATCTAAAAAATCGACCCATGCCGGCATCACAGATTTTTTTGGGATTTTTGACCAAAAACACAAACTCACAAAATTCTGTACAAATCTCAAACTTTCGCTAATTTACCCAGTCCGCACTGATAAAATGTCTTCAGTAGTATCTTCTGTATCTTTTGAAAGCATAAAATCACCGAAAATTTGTTTACCCCAATTTTGAAAAATCGACCCATGCCGGCATTACAGATGTTTTTGGATTTTTGACCAAAACACACAAAATTCATCAAAATCTCAAACTTTCGCTTATATACCCAGTCTGCACTGATAACATGTCTTCAGTAGTATCTTTTGTATCTTTTGAAAGCATAAAATCACAACAACAAAAATTCTCCCGAAATCTGAAAAATCGACCCATGCTGGCATCACAGACTTTCTTTTTTTTTTGACCAAAAACGCAAACTCACAAAATTCTGAAACTTTTGCTGATTTACCCAGTCTGCACTGATACAATGTCTTCAGTAGTATAAATTGATGTGTATTAAAGGCACTGGACACTACTGTTTATTACTCAAAATAGTCATTAGCATAAAACCTTACTTGGTACAGGTAATGGGGGAGCGGTTGGTAGTATAAAACATTGTGAGAAACGGCTCCCTCAGAAGTGGAGTAGTTTTTGAGAAAGAAGTAGTTTTCAACGAATTTGATTTCGAGACTTTAGAATTTGAGGTATCGAAATCAAGCATCTGAAAGCACACAGCTTCGTGTGACAAGGGTGTTTTTTCTTTCATTATTGTCTCGCAACTTCGATGACCGATTGAGCTCAAATTTCCACAGGTTTGTTATTTAATGCATATGTTGAGATACACCAAGTGAGAAGACTGGTCTTTGACAATTACCAACAGTGTCCAGTGTCTTTAAGCAGTGTATACGTATAAAAGGTCATGGGTTCGAGTAAATTGCCTAAGGATTTTTTTCACAGACCTCGGGAAAGTATTAAGATTTAGTCGTATGCTTTTCTAAAAACTGTTTTTATTCACTTTCCACGCCATAGGTACAACCATCCAGGCAAGCTTTTAGAGACCAGGAAAGGACGATGCGGTGAATGGGCCAATTGTTTCACATTGTGCTGTCGAGCAGCTGGATTTGAGGCTAGGCACATTGTTGACTGGACAGGTACGTGGTAATAATAATGTTGGGGTTGAACAAAGACAAGTGGTCAAATGGTTAGACCGCAGGACCTGCAATCATTGGTTTTGGGTTTAAATCATGATTTCACCTAGAAGAAGTCGTCTAGTACTGGGTTATTTTACATGCATTACACAACAAACTGGTCTCACGGCTTTATGTCCCATCTGAAGGGAGAAGCAGTAGGCCAAATGCTAATGCTCTATAAGTTTCTTGCTTTTAAAGACACTGGACACTGTTGGTGTATCTCAACAGATGCATAAAACAACAAAATTTTAGCTTAATTGGTCGTCGAAGTTGCGAGAGAATAATGAAAGAAAAAATGCACAAGTTGTATGCTTTCAGATGCTTGATTTCGAGACCTCAAAATGTAATTCTGAGGTCTCAAAATCACATTTTAAAAGCTCTCCATTATTCATTACCATTAAGGTTGTATGCTAATAATTATTTTGAATAATTACCAATATTGTCCAGTGTCTTAAAGGACACAGGCAACTCAAACTCAATCGATTGAAATCAATCATTTATTTGTTTGTTATTGTTGATAATTACAACTGCTGTACTTTGTATTGACTCAAATCTCAGATCACGTCTGGACAGAGGTATATTCTCAATCCCAGCAGAGATGGCTTCATTGTGATCCGTGTGAGAACGTCTGTGATAAGCCTCTACTGTATGAACGTGGCTGGTCCAAGAAGTTGTCCTACCTGATTGCTTTCTCCAATGAAGAGGTACAACATCCTTGCACATTATTTTGCACAGAAGTCTGGTAGTGCAAAAGATAGGGGAGGATTTGGCATGCAGTCTAAAGCCCGGTTCATACTTCCTGCGAATGCAAATGTGATTCAAATGTTGCCGTCATATGTTCACAATGAATCATTCGCAGCAGTTCAGTTGTGCTCAACTCTCTTGCAAACATCACTGCGAAAACAGAGTTGTGACGTCGCAATTGTATATGCAGGAAGTATGAACCAGGCTTAAGTATGTAGACTTTCGGCTATAGGGCCATCGCAGATTTGAATTATTGACGAAATATGAGTAGAATCACTAACAGGCAAACAGTTGCAAACAATACCCAAGAAAGAAGTTCATTCACATTTCAGTTTTCTCACTATTTTCCTGGCTTATAGGGCCATCGCGGATTTGAATTATTGACAAAATGTAAGTAGAAATACTTACACAAAACCAATCCCAAGCAATCCCAAAGAAAGAAATTTATTCGCATTTCAGTTTTCTCACTATTTCCTTAGAGAACGTGAGTTGCTAAAGTACTCTTTGTGCACGCAGTGCAGGGCCAAGTTGTATGGCTCTGCTTACGATCACCATTCTCAGCTTACTGTGCAAGTGCCAAATTTCTGTGCTACATGTAGCTGTGTAGAGCAAAGAACGTCTAGTACTTTGGAAAACGCACCAGTACAAGCAAAAATTCCCTGCTGACCTGTGAGATATTCTTGGCGTAAGTGCGGAAATATCCTGCTTCCGTAAGCGTTGATTCTTTGCTGATGGTAAGCAGAGCCATGATATTAGGCCCTGATGGTATCCTTCAAGTTGCATTTTAAAATTGCCCCTAGTGACCTGCCCTTGACCTTTGACGACCTCTGTCCAATTTCTGTGTCCAGGTTGTTGATGTGAGCTGGAGATATACAGCTAATCCGAAAGACCTCCTGGGAAGAAGGAAAGAGTGCCGAGAGGAATGGCTGATGGACATCATAACCACTATGAACAGAGAGGTACGGACAATTTATTCACACTTACACATGTACCATCCCACTGGTCATTTTTACTGGTATTTTTTCTCTGAGTTGCCCGGCTTGGCTTGGTGGTGGGTAATGCAACTCTGTAAGGGGGTGACTTTGTAGGGGGGGCGACTTTGTCAGGGGGTGACTTTGTCAGGGGGCAACTCTGTAAGGGGGTGACTTAGTAAGTGGGTGACTTTGTAATGGGGTGACTTTGGAAGGGGGTGACTTTGTGAGAGGGTGACTTTGTAAGGGGGTGACTTTGTAAAAGGGTGACTTTGTAAAGGGGCCACTGTGTCAGGGGGGGACATTGTGGGGGGAGGGGGGACTTTGTAAGGGGGGTTACTTTGTAAGGGGGTGACTTTGTAAGGGGGTGACTTAATAAGAGGGTAACTTTGTAAGGGGGTGACTTTGTCAGGGGGTGACTTTGCCAGGGGGTGAATTTGTAATGGGGTGACTTTGTAAGGGGGTGACTTTGTCAGGGGGTGACTTTGTCAGGGGGTGACTTTGTGAGGGGAGGACTTTGTAAGGGGTGACTTTGTCAGGGGGTGACCTTGTCAGGGGGTGACTTTGTAAGGGGGTAACTTTGTCAGGAGTTGACTTTGTAAGGGGTGACTTTGTCAGGGGGTGACCTTGTCAGGGGGTGACTTTGTAAGGGGGTAACTTTGTCAGGAGTTGACTTTGTCAGGGGGGGTGACTTTGTCAGGGGGGTGACTAAGAGGGTGACTTTGTCAGGGGGTGCCCCCCCCCCCCCCCCCCTCCAATGGTATGCTGGAATCTCGGACTTAACTCCCATCAAGCTGAATTCAATAATAAACAAAGTGGCAGCCTGTTCAATCTTGACAACGCCTTGAATCGGGATTTACAAAATAATCCTGCGTCAAAATGGATGTTATGAGCATAATTTCCAGTACCTTCTATCTCTTTTCCCCACTTTCATGTGGACTTTATTTATTGGAAATAAGTGCATCATAGGGTAAGGGGGTAACTTTGTAAGGGGTGACTTTGTCAGGGGGTGACCTTGTCAGGGGGTGACTTTGTAAGGGGGTGACTTTGTAAAAGGGTGACTTTGTAAAGGGGCCACTGTGTCGGGGGGGGGGACATTGTGGGGGGAGGGGGACTTTGAAAGGGGGGTTACTTTGTAAGGGGGTGACATTGTAAGGGGGTGACTTAATAAGAGGGTAACTTTGTAAGGGGGTGACTTTGTAAGGGGTGACTTTGTCAGGGGGTGACTTTGCCAGGGATGAATTTGTAAGGGGGTGACTTTGTAAGTGGGTGACTTTGTCAGGGGGTGACTTTGTCAGGGGGTGACTTTGTCAGGGGAGGACTTTGTATGGGGGTAACTTTGTAAGGGGGTGACTTTCTAAGGGGTGACTTATTCAGGGGGTGACCTTGTCAGGGGGTGACTTTGTAAGGGGGTAACTTTGTCAGGAGTTGACTTTGTCAGGGGGGTGACTTTGTCAGGGGGGTGACTAAGAGGGTGACTTTGTCAGGGGGTGCCCCCCCCCCTCCCATGGTATGCTGGAATCTCGGACTTAACTCCCGTCAAGCTGAATTCAATAATAAACAAAGTGGCAGCCTGTTCAATCTTGACAACGCCTTGAATCGGGATTTACAAAATAATCCTGCGTCAAAATGGATGTTATGAGCATAATTTCCAGTACCTTCTATCTCTTTTCCCCACTTTCATGTGGACTTTATTTATTGGAAATAAGTGCATCATAGAACTCAATATGACCTTGGAGACCTTTTTAACCGAGTACCGAAGCTCAAATATGCTTCTGGTCTGGCCAAATAACACCCGCATATCTGCTGCCAGCCAAATATCACTCATAGCTCTCCTGATGGTCTAGATTTACAAACTGCTTTCCTCATCCAACAGAGGCAAAGAAACCTGATGGAATCTCGTAGGGCTGTTCTAGAACAGCGCTCCGCCGTAGAGCTAGCCGAGTTCCTCTCGCCCAAAGTCATCAGGAATGGTGAGGAGCAGGGTAGACTCTCTGGCTCTATAGCGTGGAGATTGGCCAGGGGAGAGACAAGGGGTGATACAAGGGGTGATACACTGCCGACGAATGAGGAAGGCGTGGCTGCAACAGCATCTGAGGTAAGACAACAATTTTTTTTGCATTTTCTAAACATCTTTCTTTTAGTCACTCAGTGTCCCAGGCTCTCTGATATGGCTAGTTTCCTGTGCCCAGTTTCATATAAGCCGTTATGCAGAAAATTCTGTTCAGCAAATTTCTTTGCTAAGCAAAGAATTATCGTGGTACCAGTTGCATCAAGGGTAACTGTATGGTGTTCTGGCTGGTAACCTTTTTTTGTTAGCAAAGGTTTTTTGTGCTTAGCAAAGTTTGGTTCTTATACATGTAGGCAGGGCCCAATTTCACAGAGCTGCTTAATCACAAAAGTTAGCTTAGCACAACCCAATATGCTTACCAAAAACCATCTTTTCAAAATTCTCAATAAATCTCAAACTTATTTACCCTGTCTGCATCGATAGTGTCTTCGGTAGTCCGCCCCACACCATTTATGCCCATCATCTCGCTGAATTTGTTTTGACCCCAATTCTGAAAATTTGACCATGCCGCCATGGCAGATTTATTTTATTTTGGACCCAAAACCTAAACTTTCAAAATTATCAATACATCTCAAACTTTTGCTTATTGTTATATTCTGTCTGCACTCCTAAAATGTCTTCAGTAGTCCGTCCTACAGCATTTAAAACCATAAAATCACCAGAATGTTTTTGACCCCAAATCTTAAAATTTGACCATGCTGGTATGATATATTTTGTTTTGTTTTGGGACCAAAAGCCTAAACTTTCAAAATTCTCAATAAATCTCAAATCGTGTCCAGTGTCATAAACCATTTCGGCCATCTTTTGTAAAGATGAGATGTCACAGGTAAAATTGGGTAGGCAGCAGGCACAATGCTCCAAAGAGATGACATGGGCAATTGCCTCCATGGCCCTTGTCATTACCTTGGTGCCCCTCTAAATGTCCCAATAGAGCTTTACAATCTCCCCATGGCAATTGCCTCCATGCCCCTCTGCTGCCCCTCTAAATGTTCCAATGGAGCTTTACAATCTCCACATAGTCGAAGCCCTTCACTGAAGAGAACCGCCTTGGTGCCCTTTCCCTTTCCAGACCGAGGCATCCGGCCTATGCCAGTGTGATTAGATGACTGGGTTTACTCTAGTACAACCACCTTTCATGACCCCATCAGTGGTGCCATAAATGCTCACTAGGTGTCCAATTAACTGAAAGAATCTCATCACAGGCTCGGACAGAGCCAAGGGGAGAGCAATTAAGAACTCATCATCATGATGCTCTACATCAACCTTGCTCTTAGTTTTTTTTTTTTTAAGTAGCCAACCGAGCTAGTAATCTCTTGGTTTCACTATGGTTTAACTTGCCCCCAGGGAAATTTTAGTAGCCCTGATTTTAAACACGAATTCTGATTTTAAACATGTATTGTCATAAATGAATATTTCTGATGCATTAGGGCACAATGGTAGCAATAAGCCTATTCGGAATTGCAGCTGCGCATGTCTGTTACTGCTGACAACGCAATTTGTCTATCTCCCGTGACCATTTGACAATCGGGTATTGTCAAATGGTCACTGGAGATAGACAAATTGCGTTGTCAGCAGTGTATTGTCAAATTGGTCACTGGAGATAGACAAATTGCGTTGTCAGCAGTAACATACATGCGCAGCTGCAATTCCGAAGTGGCTTATCACAACCAGTATAATGGGCAAACAAAGTTACACTCAAACACTAACAAATAAATTATAAATACATTTAAAAAATTAATTTTTTACATCTGAATAAAAGAAATATGAGCATTTTTAATAAGTGGGTTGCACAGTTTTTAGTAGCCCACGGGGCAAGTTGAGAGGTGGTGTTGCAATTCTAGAGCAGTGTCAAACCAACAAGACCATCGAGATTGCCCGGTGGCTAGATGCAGTTCAAATGCTATGTTAAAGCAGCGGGTACTGCAAACGAATTAGAGATGTTAAATTTGCATTGGGGATAAAGCATTATCATTTATGGTTTTTACCCACATACACCGATGTGTGTTAGCACTGTATACTAAGTACTTCCCCGAGTTCTGTGAAAAACAAATCACAGGCATATTACTCGGGTGGGATTCGAACCCATGACCGTTGCAATTCTAGAGCAGTGTCATACCACCTAGACCATCGAGATTGCCCGGTGGCTAGATGCAGTTCGAATCCTATGTTTTAGCAGTGGGTACTGCAAACGATTTGAAGATGTTAAATTTACATCTGGGATTAAAGCAATATTCATTTTGGTTTTTACAAACAATTTTGCATGTGTGTATTTTGTGCACCACTGGCTTATTGTGAAAGTGTGTATGTGTTTTGCATTTTAAAATAGTATCATCTGTCAAAATTCATTTAGAGAAAAAAGTCTGAAAAAGATTTATGAAAGTCAGAAAGAAAACAAAGTTTTACCTGAACTCATTCATTGCTAGTGGGTAGAAGCCCATTTATTCATGATAACTCGAGTCAATAGAGGGGGTTCTCACTTCCTACATTGGCCCTCGTGTCAAAGTTCAGTAAACAAAGAAACTCACTCTCCACCCCAGTGCAGTGGGTTCCTGTATATGACAACAATGCAGTCATGCACACATTGCTGTTATATTATGTTTGATGTGGTGTGTATGTGCCTGAAGCCATGGTGTGTGTACCCCATGCAGTAGTGGTAGTGTGCCAATGTTATAGTGCTTTTTTCTATGGTGACACTGTGTGTAGCCTTTTGTTGGAGTAGAAATTGAGTGGAATTCACCCAAGTCCTCACGATTTTAGCAAATTCTTAGCAACAACAACAAAATGCCCAAATCTAAGCTTTTCTATGGAAAAAGGAGGCGATTTACTGGGAACCAGCACACCGGTCCAATTGCAGTGCCCACCAAGCAACCAGGAGGGGTGAAGAAAAGTCGCAGTTTTCGTCAGAATGATCAGACTGTTGAGCGAGGGAGCTACATGGGCGAATCTGCAGTGTCTGGGTTTGAGCTGAGAAATGTCACAGAGGTAGTGCAATGTTATTACGCCCTCCAAACACAAACTGTAGAGGGTGTCCTTTAATGCATGCTTCAGCCTTTGCTTGATGAAACCATAGATGACACAGTTAGACCATGTTTTAACACCCCTATGCTCGCTCTGACACTGCTAATGTATTTTCTTGTATCAAAACCAGAACCCCGACCCCAACCCTAACCCTGACCCCACCCCTAACCCTTACCCAGCTAGTATAGTGTGTAAATCACAAGGGGTTGGGGGGGGGGGGGGGTGGGGGCTATGTATCATAACATACATGGTCCTTGATGAACCAGTTACACCAAGTTCTAACACACCTATGTTCTGACACCCCCAATGTATTTTTCTGTATCAAAACCCTAACCCTTACCTTGACCCCATCCTTAAGCCTATCCCTAACTTTAACCCAAAGGGGGGGGGTGCCTAAACCAGAACTTAGGTTGGACCTTAAAAAGTCACCTTCAAATCTCTTGAAAGCTGGATGAAAATTACAGGCTCTGAAATGTTCTTATAACCTTTTTAGCAGTGGTGTCATATTGCCAAATAATGTGCATCAGTCGGCTACATATGTACCTTGCAATAAGAAAATCCCTGTAAGCATGTGAGCATGTCTACCTGTTGGAACCGAGGTCTTTAAAGGGAAGGTGTACTTTTGGTAATCACTCTTTAAATTGATGGAAAATAAAAACTTAGAACAAAGTATTAGATAGTATAAAGCATTTTGAGCATCATTTTGCTATAAAGTAAAGTAAAGTAAGCTATGAGGATTGTTACTGTCAGTTCCCAGATTAATTATTCAAATTACGGATTATTCTTATTGCGTGGACATAATCGCTTCGGATTGGTGTCAATATTTGTTAAACTCGAACACCTCAGATACAGCCACACCAAAACTGAGTTTAGAGTAGAGATAAATTGGTTCTTTTTATAATACAAACAATTACCCTGACCATTTTTATATCAGCATAGCCTTTCATGTTTTTGATTAATTTATATCTGAAATTCAATAGCAAGCCCTCACCGCCTTTGAATTTCTTTTGCCCTGGTATGCCCCTCCTCGTAAAAAATAAAATAAAATAATATAATAATAATATTCATAAAAAAAGTAAAAATAAATGGGGAAAAAATTGTGTGGGCCTGACGTGGCTAGAGGCGTTCAGAGATGACATGTTTCTCTCTTGCGAGTGAAACATTTGTTAGTTGAAGGTGTTAGCAGTCAGTACCGATGTCCTTCTATCGCCTGTCCAGTACACAGTGTCCTTCTAAATGTCCTTCTAAAATTTAACGCCTGTCCATAGTGTTCAGATCCTTGCAAGCTGGGGCTGTTTCTTAAAGGGAACATCTCTAAAGGCACTGGACACTATTGGTAATTACTAAAAATAATTATTAGCATGAAACCTTACATGGTAACGAGTAACGGAGAGCTGTTGGTAGTATAAAACATTGTTAGAAACGGCTCCTTCTGAAGAAATGTAGTTTTCGAGAAAGAAGTACATTAATTTTCAATGAATTTGATTTCGAAACCTCAGAATTAGATTTTGAGGTCCTGAAATCAAGCATCTGAAAGCACACAACTTCATGTGACAAGGTTTTTTTTTTGGGGGGTTATTATTATCTTGCAAGTTTGTTGACCGATTGAGCCTTAAATTTTCTGGTTTGTTATTCATGCATAGGTTGAGATACACCAAGTGAGAAGACTGGATTTTGACACTTACCAATAGTGTCCAGTGTCTTTAAAGGGAACACCTTTAAAGTGAACATCCATTAAGTATTCTAGTCTGCTAGTCAGAGTAAAATATTAATAGTGTATAGATTTCTGATTGGTGGGAAATAGTGACATACTGCATGCTTAGTTCATAGCACACAACACTTTATACTCCATAATTCTCTGAAAGATTGATATCTTGCTAAAAATTGTATAATCACTGAGCTCCCATATTGAAACTTGCCTTTTGTGAAATATTGACCAGCATTGTAACAAAGTTTGCTTCTCTATTGCTAATTCAGAAACTATTGAAATTAGTGGGTGCAGGGTTTTTATTATATTTTTTATTTTTATTTAATTTTTTAAATTTTGTTTTATGCAAGTCACCAGACACACAAGGCTTGCTGAAGGCCACTTCAAGGTGTGGGCTATTCTTTCAGGGGCCGTAATTGCCACCAACTCCTGGGGCTGAAACAGTGTTACCCCCCTTTAAATTTGGATGTAGACTTGGATATCATCCATCAGAAGCGTGGCTGGTTGAGCAGAAATCACTAACTCCCCAACTTTTATATTAGCCATCATCGTTATGTGTCTTGCTTAAGGACACAAGTGTCACGACCAGGACTCGAACCCACACTCTGCTGAAACACCAGAGCTTGAATTCGGTGCTCTTTACTGCTAGGCCATGACACGCCATAGGGGTGGATCCAACTGGACTTGTCTCCGCCAAGATGTCACATTATCTCTTAAAATAGTCCCAACAGATCTTACCGTGCACTTCAGTTATCCTTGAATGGGATCCGGTTTTTGTTTATATAAATATCAATGATGTTTGTACAACGATAGTTGCTGCGATAAGTAAATAACGAGGTATGACTTTGCAAGTGGTTGAAATAAAAATGAATAATTCTCCCTTCAAACATTGATGTGAGTGATGCATCAACATTTGGTTGCTAAAGGTCGTGATGCAAACATGGTTAGTGTACATTCTTCATGTTTAAAGGTTATGGAAGGGCAACTCTATTCCAAGCCTACACACAAAAATACCCATTGTGGGTTAAGCTTCCAAAAAACACACCACAACAGTTTCTGGATTTTTTTCCAGGGTTTTTGTGTGGGAGTTAAAATTGTCAGCGTTTTCTTAAAAGAGTGATGTAGTTTAGACCAATGAATGAGACCAACACTGTCCATCTGAGATCGAGACCAGTCTCAAGATCTTTTAAAAAGGATAACAAAATAAAACCTTAATTGAATGTAGGTTTTTGTAATCAATTCTGTTGAGTTTTTTCACCTTGTATCAAACCTTTATTAGTTTTAACATTACCGCTGCACCGCTGTTCAGAGCTCTACATCGAGTGCCAATTAGTTTTGCGCATGCGCGAGATTTTCAGAAAGTCCAACATGAGATGAATTATTCATAGCAGTGACCCCATCGCTGTTTTGTGCATGTTTCTATGACTTTAACAGCGAGACCGAATGACGTCAACGATGAGTTTTGTTAGACTGTTGTGAGTAAAATTGAATTTCCCTGATATTAAAACAATGTTTGTTGTAGAGGAAAATTATTATTTTATCAAATTATTCCGTTTATATAGCAGCAAACCCTCTCTGGAATTATCAAAATCAGTGGGATTCCACCGACGTTTTTCTGACGCGGCCTACATGTTTCACATACAAACTTAACAAACGCATACACTGCACAATGTTTATACAATGTGCACACGTCACAAAAAGCGCAATTGCCCAATGCTTGTGTACATTACCCTTGATAAAAATTCTTCACCAGAACGTCGTCATGTGTTACAAAAATAAACAGGGAATTGTTTTCAAAGGGTTTGCTTTCTCAATTTTGAGTGGAAAACATCAGTTGTTATATATTTCTTACGTGTGAGGTCTATTTCTCAACAAGAAAATTCACATTACGTAGATTTTGAAGGATCAATTCGACTCAAAATCCGACCATCGCAACTAACTTCATTGCATATTCATGTTTAGTTTTCCATCTTGGCTTTTAATTGGTCAAAAATCGCGATGACCCCAGATCGTTTTCAACGGTTGAAAGGCTATGTTTTGTTTACGATTTTGACTCAAGAGGGCGCTCGTCAACAATTTCCCACATGCGCAAAACTAACTGTCAGCGAGTAAGCAGCGGTGGCTGGTATGGACACAAACAGAGTTATATCACAGATTGTCTTAAGTCTCATTTTTTTTAAACTTCCCAGTGTTGATAAACAATGCCGTGCTGGTTGGCATGGACAACCGAATGTTGGCAAAACATCATGTTAACCAAATTTAAATATTTTATTTGCAAACTTTCCATGAAAAAAATACCTCCTATGCTGATTTTGCTTTGTATCCAACAAATTCCAAAATATTTTTGAATAGTTGTATGACATTGTTACAAACTCTGGCCATCCATTTTTGTTTTGCATTTATGGCTTTCCATAGTTTGCAAATCGCGGTTGGCAAAAACTCGGGTTGTGACGTTGCAAAAGTAAGGCCATGACTCTGAAACAAAGGGCACTTTGTTCTATAGACAGTAATGCACAAGATCTCAGAGCAGGGCGCCCTAAAATAGAGGTAAAAAGAAGGTTGCCTAACCAGGCGCTGCGCATACAAACCTGTGCATTGTGATTGTTAAATCATCGTTTTACCTCCATGATGGTGGCTTGATGACATCAATGCATAAGGAAATCATGACTGATGTAGTGTCGCACCTTTAACCTGTTACTCTCTCTCTCTCTCGTTCTCTCTTAACACTAGGGTTATGTCTTCAAGTTGACTCCAGGGGAGACGTCCCAGAAGTGCTTGCATCTCAAGTACTGTCCCGCCTCCGATAAGTACATCCGCATATCCAGTGACAGCCAGCAGACAAAGGATTATCGGACTTGTGTTTATCAAAGCCAAAATATCTATCGCAAAGAGGAGTACGACTGGAATATGGTGAGTGTGGGCGACTGATTATTTTACTCAAAATAAAAGTTGTCGATATGCTATACGGGGTTTGAATATTAGGTGATTGTGGGCGTGTGGCACTGCTGGAGCAATTGATACAACACTTTCAATGTTTGCGTTTTTGTACTATAGAAGAGGAGGATTATTATACAGTAACTTTAGCGGGTGATGGTGCAAGTATGGTAATAAAGTTATCAATGTTTATTATGATTTTTGATTTTGAGCCACAAAGAATGGGAGGATTTGAGTAATGTATGGTTGGCCAGTTGATGGTGGTGTAATTAATACAGCAATAAAGTTATCAATATTTGTACTACAACCAAGAGAACTGGATTAAGGTGAGTTTGGGTGGGTGATGCTGCTGCAAAGGCAGCAATAAAGTTATTAAAAATATGCTAATTGTACAACAACAAGAAGGAGTAGGATTTGAGTAACTTAAGTTTGGGTGGTTGATGCTGGTGTAATGATTACAGCGACAAAGTTATCAATATTTGTACTACAACCAAGAGAACTGGATTAAGGTGAGTTTGGGTGGGTGATGCTGCTGCAAAGGCAGCAATAAAGTTATTAAAAATATGCTAATTGTACAACAACAAGAAGGAGTAGGATTTGAGTAACTTAAGTTTGGGTGGTTGATGCTGGTGTAATGATTACAGCGACAAAGTTATCAATATTTGTACTACAACCAAGAGAACTGGATTAAGGTGAGTTTGGATGGGTGATGCTGCTGCAAAGGTAGCAATAAAGTTGTTATTATATGCTAATTGTACAACAACAACAAGGAGTAGGATTTTAGTAATGTAAGTTTGGGCGATTGATGCTGGGGTAATTGATATAGCAATAAAATTATCAATATATGCTTTGCCTAAGATGTTAGAAACTCAAACAGAACTCTTTCTGAGGTCAACTGAAGATCTCCCATTGGTCAGTAGTTTATATGGCGTGCAGGCCTGTATGCCTCGTCTTTGAAAGGGCAAGGGCACCAAGGCATTTTCTCCTCGGTAAAAGGCACCCTGTGAGGAAATTGTAAGTTTTTAATGTAGCATTCCAAAGGCACCATCTAGATGATAACGGGATCATGGAGGCAATCGCATCAGTTGCCTCGATGAAGTATCAGGGCCCAATTTCATAGCGCTGCTTAGCAGCCGATTTTGTGCTTACTGTGCAATTTCTATTTCATAGCGCTGCTAACCGTAAGCATGCTAGCCTTCTGGTGCTTATCGCATGAAAATAAATGACGTCACAATGCAAATCCATGGTAACACACAATTTGGCCGCCCAATTTTTCTGCTAACCTGTGAAATACGCTAAGGCTTAAGCAAATTTTTCTGCTACAGTTAAGCAGCACTATGAAATTGGGCCCAGGACTGGGCGTGTATGCATGGTCACGTTTCTATCGTTTGACCTTTGCAATGGCAGCCTGTGCAGGGGGGGGGGGGGGGGGGGGGGGTGATGACCAGATGCGACTTACCAGAATTCAGTGATTGCAAGGTGACGAAGAAGAAATTGATATAATAGTCAATATGAAACGATATTGAACTTCCCCTAGCCCTATACATGTTTCATAGCCTAGGAATAACTCATAGCTTTCCGATTTAAAAATTTAGTTTTCATGCCTAAATTTCGCCCACTTATTCATTTCGGACTGTCGCTTGGAGGAAATGAGGAAGAAATACAACGGCTACGGGTGACTCAGTTACAAGTGTAATGTGATGGAGAATCAAGGGTCATGCTCTGATGCATTTTACCGCCTCTAAAATTTATGAGACTATGAGTGGGTGTAAACAAGGTGATGATGCAAAAATTGATTCAACAGACGTAGCATCAGTAAGCAATTAATCGTAGCATAAACAAGATATTGTTCAAGAGAGATTGTGCAGCTGTGTGATGGTGCTATAGTCTTATATTATCAATGATGTTATCAATTTGTGGTGCTAAAGATTGCCATAACTGTGATCATGGATAGCTCCGTGCTGTGGTTGATTAAAGCCTGATTTACACTTCACACGAAAGTGAGTGCATACAGAGTTTAAAATTAGTAGTGAAAGAAAATTTAAAATGTAACAATTCACGTTTAAACCCCTTTATCTTTGTTTCATTCTCTCACATCTCTTGGTGTTTCTACTTACACAACTTTTGAGGTTTTATCAGCGAAAAGCATAGATTATGCCATTTTTCAAATGAATAAGAAAATTGCAAATGATCTGAGTCAACAAATGTTTTGCTTGATCTTACCACACATGTAGCTGTAAGATTTAAGGACCAAGAGTTCAACTTGAATTCGCTCTTATTCTTTCTCAGGTTTATGTTGCTCGAGACAGTGGGGATACACCTGGGCACATTGCCTGGCGTTTTGACCTCAAGGAGTCGGGACTTGTTGTAGAGAGTATCACTATCGCTGTTGCCGCCAAAACTTACCAAAATGGGAAAGTCGTCTGGAAGGTGTTTGCCGATGGTAGACCTCCAAAGGAGCTGCCAGTCAATGAAGGTGAGTAGGGAAGAAATTCATTTAGTGCTTCAATAGGTTTAAAGGAATGTTACAGAATTGGTAAGAAACAAAAATCGTGAAGATCACAGATTTTTGTAAAGTTTACACGGTCTAATGATGATGATAGTAGAAAGCGTCTCTTGAAATATTTCTGTCTGAAATGTGATATTTCATGAGAAATAAATAATCTAACTTCGCGTTTGGAGTTTATCGCTCAGTGAGCGCTTTATTCATTTTTATTTTGGCATCGATGCAATGCAAAATTTGTGTAATTGATTTTTCACTATTCTCCTGTGACCTAGATGGCCGATCGATCTCAAACTTCAACAGGTTTGTCAGTTTATGTATATGGTGGTTTACATAAAGTGCTTACACTGCCAGCAACTGTTTCGTTTGCAAAACTCAATTCTGAAATGTTCCTTTAAGCGCAGATTTAAACTCATTTGTATTTTGCACATCTTCATTACTCATTTTCATCAGACTCAAAGTCCACATTAAAAAACAAGATATTACACAATGAGGTATAATACTTCCTTATAAATTGAACAAAAAAAGTGATTCGGTGTAAACAAATTGCCATTGAATTGACCAGAGTGATTTTGAATGTCTTAGACCCTCACAGTACGCTGGTTAAAAAGACACGTAATGTCATTCAGTTTTGCTTTTAAGGCACTATTGTCTTTAGAAACTGCAAATGAAAAGTCTAGAAGCAATGGCTGCAGTCAGGGCATACACAAGTTCAAAGACTTCTGAAACTTTACTATGGACTTCACAATTTGAACTTTCACAAAGTTAATTTTAAGGTTACTCGGCCGAGTTTGGTTTATGTACACGTATCTGTCTCAAAACCATCAGAATTCCCTCTAGCGGTGAAAACGATATTTTCAACATAACGGCTTTTTGCAAATAAGGGTTTATCAGCACAAGTGTAACTCAAACACCTCTAATCTGAACCTTATAATGGGGACCATAAATTGGCTTTGCTCCCACACACAAGCAAGCTGGGTACGCAGTTTATTGCCTCCCACTTGGTCGGTAAAATTGCTCTGTGTGATAAGATCTTGAGGTTGTGTGTGCAACTTAGAGCAAGAGGAAGATTAGAAACTTCACCACCGAAGCTAACATATTTATGGAAAGTATGAGTTGGGAAGTTTACTCCAACCTTTAAGCAAGAGAAAGTGTTACATAATGGAGAATCCAAATACTTATCCCGTAAAGGTGTAAATGTCATTGGGTATTTAATCGGTTACACACCTTTGTTTCGACACCACTATATGTTTCGATACCTTTTACTGTATTTTCCTGTTCCTTATCCTAATCCTAACCCTAACTCTAGCGTGTGAATCACGAGGGGGGATTTCGGAACATAGATGTAGGGTTGCTAGAACTTAGTGGTGTAAGAATGTAGACCAGTCGCCCTTCTATCATTTAAAGGATTCAGGTACTTTTTCTAAGTGTCCACAGATTTACTCTAAACTTGTTGAAGATAATGATTGAATTTGAAGATAATGACACTGTAGAAAGCTTCCCTTCAAATATTACTTACTGAAGTGCTAAAGGTTTTGAGAAATGACTTAAACAAGTCGCAAAATAATTTTTGTTTCAGTGAGACAAAAATTATTTTAGCAAGGAAAAAATCTATTAACCAGTTATGATATTATACCATAACATACGATAACTGGTTTATAGGTAGTTCCATTCTACATACTGAGACGATAGTTATTTTTGTGACATGTTTTTACTCAATTCTCAAAAACTACAGCACCTCATTAAGTAATATTTGAAGGAAAGCTTTCTACTATCATTATCTTGGAACTGTGCAAGTTTAGTGTAAATCTGTGGACATTGTGTTTAGTGTTTGAAAAAAAGTACATAGATCTTTTACACATCCTATTAAGTTTAAGGCATCCATAACTCAGCTTTTTTTTATTTTATAAAATACAATGGGCACGTTTGCAAGATAAACAAGGATTATATAATAATACCAGTTGTGTATTATCTGGGATGTTTTGTACAAACATTTCTGGGGTTTTTCTTCCCTCTTATTGAGGAATGGGGAAAAAAACTAAAGTGTCTTTGGAAAATTTGCTCTTACATGGCACTACCTAAGACACCTCCCTCGGTATTTGGTACTGATGTCAAGTTTCGAGTCAAATTGGCTTTTTAAGGCAGAAGATTGTTTAAGTCACAAATAGTTTTAACAGGGACAGAGGAGTATCGGGGAGGGACAGAGTTGCTACGCTACACTTTAATCATTTATTGAGGGAAAGTTAATACCAATATAAACCACAAGGGAAACTGACTGGGTAAACTTTGAAATGATTTTTGGGGTTGAACAAAGAATTGACTAGAGTGGGATTCGAACCAACGACCTCCGGATTAACGTGCCGGCGCTCAACCAACTGAGCTATCTAGCCCTATATTGGCAGTGTCCCTATTTTGTCAATATCTTTGTTCGGGGGTGCCAGTCAGAAGCCATACCTAAGGAGTGTTAACTGTTCTGTATTAGCGTCATTTTTTGCATGCACATTGAAAACGTACCCCCGGCAGCTACTTTAAAGGCAATGACAACAACATGAATAAGTAACTCCCCATTCATTCATTCATTCATTCACAAGCCTAATGGACCATTGAGTTGAATTGAATTGAATTGTTTTAATCATCAAGTATAACAAATACATGAATTTCAAATTCCAAATGTACAGCAACATACAAAATATTAAAATGTAAAAATATAGCCGGAGCGCCACATTCAAATTGAAGAAGTCCTTAAGGGTGCAGACAGTTTTAAATGCATCGTATTCCCTCTTGATTTTCTAATGATCAGAAAAAGCAAACGTTTACCTATCACTTAAGAGATCGCCTCAAAACTTCCTATCCGTTCTTTTCCACTATGAAAACCTAACAATTTATTCGTTGTTTTTTTTTCCCTCTTGTGAAGACTGATGGTTCTGAGTTTGTTTTTTTCATTTCTGATTGTCCTTTTTTTTCTTCTCCTCTCTCTCTCAGAAATCCAATTCACAACAATTACCGCTCCGATTTCCGGCGAGGACACCGTTAACCTGAGTGCCGATCTCACGGGGGGAACCGGTGATGTTGCCTACCAGCACGCTCAGATTTTCCGCATTGGCTTGGAAGATTACGACAGGTACCCTCTGGACATTATGATAAGGCTAAAAGCTAAGTAGGGGCTGTACATACATGAGCCAGTCATGGAATTGTTTTAAGCTTAAAGCCAGAGTCAAACTGCAGCTATAACGAAAACGATAACAATCACCATGCAAAGAGATCATATTCTATTGGTTGAATTAGCGTGTGCGTATTCTGTGTGGAGCAATTCAACCAATTGAATGTGTTCTCTTTGCGTCGTGATCATTATCGCTTTTGTTATTGCTGCAGTGTGACTCGGCCTTTACTCTTTCAAATTTTCTGTTTTTCAATGACTTTTCTTGGCTTTTTCCTGTTTATGTTTTACATTGATTAACCACAGGAAATTTGACAGTGGTGAAAATGACAGTTAATTTTTTAAGGTCATTTTCATATCCAGAAAAGCAAAATTTTGATTCTGAGGGTTTTTTTAATATAAAAGAGACTCTTCAGCAGCCATTTTTTAAGGCAGGGTATATTGTTGGTAATTTGTCAAAGACCAGGGGTGGATTTCACAAAGGGTTAAGACTAGTCTTATCCCGAGAAAGGCTGTCCTAAATTAAGACTAGCCATAAGTTTTGTATATCTTTTTTATATCTCCTAGGACTAGTCCTAAGTTAGGACCAAGTCCCCTGGTTTATACCAACAAATGCATACTATATAGAAAAGTTTGCGGTAACACCATGTAATAACAATCTCTCAATGAGTTGGGGTGGTTCTGAAAAGAACCGTTGGATTAACTCGACGTTTCGATCAGTATGCTCTGATCGTCTTCTGGAGAATGCTGGACTCTGATGCATACTAACCAACTAATACGCAAATTTAGGATCAATTGGTCTTCAAAGTTGTGTCCCACTTATTGAATGAACAGTATAAGGGGTAGGGGGTTGAGGAGTGACCCATGGGACAATTGGTTCTAGGTTGTCACACCACTGTGGTAGGCTTCAGGGTATGTTTCTCCAAACTTTGGCCGAACACAAACACATAAATTTAGCTTTTATTATAAATCAAGTTTAAATCATATCAAAGATGAAGCTAACATTTTCATTACAATTAAAAATTAAGTTTTTTCCCTTCTTTTTTTATATTAATGAGGATAATATCATAGTTGTATATTATTTAAAAATTCATAAATGAGGGTAATGATTATTATAAAGTTATATATTAATTTCAAATTTATAAGTATATTTAGTTCCCATCCAAAGAAAAACCAACTACCATTTCCAGAATCCAAAAGAGGATGGGGTTTAAACAATAAAATAGCAATAAGTTAAAATAAAAAAATAAACAAATAAAATAAAAACACAGTATGAAACCACATACCCATAGCAGTTCACAAATTGTTTCTTATTGAAAGTCCAAATTATTTTAGCTAACATGAACTTTTGTAAATGATTTTTTTTTTTGCAGCAATTGTTTCCTTCAATTCAGAACGACCTTTGTATAGTGGGAATTGAAGCTGTGTGGTTTGTGTTCATGATTAATGTGAATTGGTCGTCATGGACTGAGAATTGTGATTGCTGTGTCTCTGCGGTCAGTTGACGGTCAATTATTTTCTGGGATGTTGTATCACGAAAAATCCTTCATTGAAAAATTTGTATAAATAGGTCTACTTGAAATTAAAGGGAATGGACAACATTGGGCATGTGTCACCTGAACAGTTGGAAGTCAATAACCCTCAGGTAAACAATTAAGCATGATTTTTACACTGTATCCCTTTAATTTGGCTCTCAAATATTTTATCTGTATGATATTTTGAGGGCCTACAAACTATTAATCAGGACGATGCTCTGTTTTCTCTTTTTCTGTGGTGCACCCCGTGAGTGAGATAGGCTATTTCTGAGTTGGATTTGAAACTTTGCATGGTGGGAATATGATATGGAAATGTTGGCGCCATGCGGTAACGCCATGTTATGACTATCTCTAAATGAGTTGGGGAGTGGGGGTGGGGGCGGTTCTGAAAAGAACCGTTGGTTTCAACTTGACGTTTCGATCAGTATGCTCTGATAGTCTTCTGAAGCTGGACTCTGATACTGCATTTCTGAAACCATTTGTCTTGTATTTCTGAAACAACTTGTCTTGCTAATTCTTATCGAACATCTAACTACCTCAGAGTAGATGATTTATGAATCGGGATTTTTCGTAGTAGTATCTTCGTATGAGACAATCTTACCTTGTGAAATGAGTTACCATTTATTTACCAGGATGTGTGAATGTGATCGCACAGTTTCCCTCAAGATGCCTCGTAGACCAGTACAATGTCAAATGTGTACACAATTTGTCAGCTGGTCGAACGTTCAAGTAAAAAACAGACAGTGATGATCAATTCGAATCAATTTGGCAGGCTTTTTTTTCTCGGCGAAGATGAAGCTGTGTACCAAATGAGGTCTTTTGGCTGTGGTGTGATGGTCATGTGAACGCAAAATCCCATTCTTCATCACTGATGAAAACCTTGTGTGAACATGGGTGAGTCCACAGAGTTTTTCAAAACCCTGCCTCATGTGGACCTCTTTTGTTCTCAGGTCCCCCTTTGTATGCTTACCCACACGCTCAGGCTTGTATACGCCTACAACCGTGGACATCCTATAGACCCTCTTTTATTTATACAACTGCTCCCATTAGGTTTGTACTCGTTTCCATCTTAGGACCTCTCCCTAACCGTGGAACCTTTTGTCCTTTTGTTATTAACTCCCCAGTTTGAATGTGTATGTACTCGCGCATACAAACAACCATGGATCCAGTCCTGCTATTGTTGTTCCATTATTTCCTCTTTTCTTTTCTCTTTTTTTTTTAGTTTTCCCTTGTGGGGCCCAGGTTGAACAACAACATTTCATTGTGGGGTCCATTCTTCCAGTATGGTACTTCCATTGTTCTCCTGTGGGGTGCCACTACTCACTAGAACCAAGAAAACCTTGTGGTAGCATTGTTCCATTGTTATAAGATACCATGTAAGTTGTAAGCCTTTGACACACAGTTTTGTGAAGAACCTGGTGTTTGAAGAATGTCCACATGGAGACATTATTGTTTCCCTAGTTTGGGTTGTCCTCTGTCACCAATGTAAGGTACCTGAGAGTAGACCCTTTTTTATGAAAGTAAAGACCCGGGCACACAGGCCCCGATAATGAGAACAAAACGAGAAACATAAAAATGCACGCCCTCGATTGGTTAAATTGTTTTACGCAGAATACGCCCACGCTTATTGAACCAATCGAAGGCGTTCATTTTAATCGTTCTCGCTATCGTTCTCGCTATCGTTCTCGCCATCGTTCTCGTTTTCGTTCTTATTATCAGGGCGTGTATGTTTTCGTTCTCGTTATCAGGGCGTGTGTGACTGAGCCCTTACTGGTTTCCGCAATTGCTGTTCTATTTTTTCCCTTTTATGAAGAAATCCTCTATTGGTAATTTACTAGCTAGAACAAAGAAATATTGTGGAGGAAGCATCCTTCCATCAGGCAAAGTAGTGAAGTACCTAATAGTGAATTGCCTCATGTAAGCACACCCTCACATAACATAGGAACAGTACCATACTTCATTAGTGGCCATAGTGAACGACGAATACTGTGCAAATAAAACCACCAATATTGACTGACTGGTTGATGGGCTACGGGAAAATGTGACATGGTCTCAAAATTAGGTTAATGGATGTTATCAGCGAGTCATTCAATTAGGCTAAGCGTATTTAGCAGTATTTAAATTGAATCTGAGTTTGTCCGGACGCGTGGCTTTTAAACTATGATTAATGATTATTTCAAAAGAAACAGTCGCTCTCCACATCATACACTCTTTCGTAGTAAAAATAAATGACACGAAATGTTGTGGTTTTTATGTCAAAGCAACTGCTGGGCACATTATTTGGTAATGGTCAAAGACCTGTAGTGTCACTTGGTGTACCTGAACATATACAGACAAAAACCAAATCTTAGAACATTTGGATTTAATTGGTCGTCGAAGCTGCAAGGGAATAATGAAAGAAAAACGCAATTGCTGCACGTGTACCTTCTGGGGTCGATCTCACAAAGAGTTAGGACTAGTCCTAACTTAAGCCTAGTCCTAGGAGATATACAAATTGCATGGATAGTCCTAAGTTAGGACGAGTAACTGGTCCTAACTCGAGATAAGACTAGTCCTAACTCTTTGTGAAATCCACCCCAGATCCCTAAAAAGGGCTTTAGGTCTGAAGTCTTTTAACATTTGAGTGAGAACCTACCCCTTTCTCAAAAACTATATACTTCTCCGTTGCTCCTTATACCATGCTAACAATAATGGTGAGTAATTATCTTGAAACATCGTGGGTTTCCACTCTTTTGTAATTGGGTATCACCCCATCCTCCTACACTGCAAGGAAGCTTGGCTATATGACGTCATGAGATAACCTCGAGTCCAAAGAATGAGAAACCGAGTTGATACCACAATTGCTGTCCTTCCGTTGCAATGTGAGACTTATTTATTGTTCGACCCCGCAGGCGAGGTTTTCCAACCCCGATTCCCCAGACCAGACCCCAGGTTAGCTTTATCACCTTCAAATTCCCTAGACTGGCACCGTTTGAATGGATTTCTGAGCACATTATACGCTTCCCAAATGTAAAATTTAGTGTGCGATGTTGATGTTTTGGCCTATTACCACAAATAAATGTTATCTTTTGGGACTTAATTACTTGGAATTGGTTGACTTGGCTTAGGTGAAAGGGGGGAAATTTCGACTTTGAAAACAAAAGGCTTGGTATAACGTTCTCTTATGTAGGGCGCCCTGTTGAATACAGGCCTATATGTAAGGTCAGTATACAATGTTTGTGTTATTGCCACAGACAAGTGTATCTTTTGAGTTGGTAGACTTTGGGATTTTTTAATTTAAATGTTATCATTCAAACCAGAAAGCTTTAAGTGCCCTTTTGTATGGTGCACTTCAATAGATGAAAGGTCAAAAAAGGTTTCTCTCTCCTCTGGCTCATCCTGCGCGCCGCGCCTATACTTTTTTAGTTAAACAAAATAATTGTCTGAAATTTTACCTAAGTTCTAATGTTTCGCTCTCTCATCCCTCAGGAAAAGAAAGAGAAATAAGATCATCGGTAGGTAATAGCATATCATATTTATTCATTGAATAAAATTTAGATTATGAGCCATAAGTCTACCCCCCCCCCCCGAAAAAAAAAAAAAAAAAACAGAAAAGAAAAAAACAAGCAGAAAAATTTTCGGTCATTTCATAATTACCCATTTGTTTGAAGTGCAATGTCTCTGAAAATGCTCTATACCATTTATAGCTGCATGCTGTATCGGCTTCTATCCAAATAGTTTTTATTTCCATTAATTTTTAAGAGTGATTGCAAAACGTCTCTTCCCTTTAACTTTCTTTGATGCATCGTTGACATGACACTTTCATACAGATTTGTATTAAGTGAATACAGGGGAAAGTTATAAAAGGAACACCATTAATAAATGGGACTTTGGTTTTGACTGCCACGGATTTAATAAGCAGTTATCTGACAAAGCCACGTGCCTTTGTATCGCTCGGTCGGCAATGTCAAAGAAAATGTTCAATCATTAATGTAATGTAATGTTTGCCCCCCCCCCCCTCCCCTCCCCTTCACCATTGGCTTTATTTTAAAGGGTCTATGTACTTTTTGTAGGACAAAAAAAAAACAGTGTCAGCAGATTTACATTAAACTCACACAGTTTGAAGATAATGATGATAGAGTTTTTAAGAAATGAGTAAAACAATGTCATGAATATAATGTTCGTTTCAGGGATCATGAGACGAAATTTATTTGAGAATGTAAAAACGTACTTCAATGACATTGTTTGACTCGTATCTCAAAAACTACAGCACCTCAGCAACTAATATTTAAAGGTACGCTTTCTACTATCATCTTAAAACGGTGTAAGTTTGATGTAAACCTGTGGACATTGTGTTTTGTGTTACAAAAAGTCCTTTAACGAAAGCAATTTTAGTTTTTGAGTTCAACCAACACCATACCTACAATCATCAATGTACTCTATTTGTAATGGGACAAACAAAGCACACTGCTTGAAACATTGGGCATTTTCTCAGAACCACAAAACAGCTGTATATTAATACAGTGTAAAACTTGGGGAATGTTGGCTGGTAACCTGTTTTTGTTAAGCAAATTGTTCATGTGCTTAGAAGGTTTCTGTGCTTACAGGCGCTATGAAATTTGACAACCACATAACAGCTGTATATTAAAACAGTGTAAATTTTGGGGAATGTTGGCTGGTAACTTGTTTTTGCTAAGCAAGATTTTCATGTGCTTAGCAGATTTTTATGCTTACAGGCTTTATGAAATGGGGCGATGGTTTTGAATATAAAACACCATACGCGAATTATAAAACCGGGTGGGAGTTGTTGAACGGTAGGGGGCAGGAGTATAGCTACGGCCCCGATAAACTTTTAAAAACGACATCTTTGGGGTCGGACCCCAATACAAAATGTATTTGGTTATTGTATAAGGTTGAATCAGAATTTGATATGTTGAGAGTTATTCCATCCAAGATTAGGCTAGGGATTCTACTCAAGTCAAGGGATTTCATTCATCAAACTAAATGAGGTGAAAAACATTGCCATGAACAAATTCACACCATGAAACTCCACCTCTTTACGAAAATTGCCCCATTTATCCAAATGATTAGTTTCATTTCAAGAAGTTATTTTAATGGGTTGAAATAACCTTGTTGAATGCGCTCTTATCAATGTATCTTCCCAACCCTTAAAACAAATAAAAGATCAGAAGGGACCACTTTGGGAAGGACAAACCCTTAAACAGTGACTGCTAAAGTTGAAAAGGGAACATTTTGTTCTAATCTTCCAGCCGGGAAAATAGCTACCGTGCCGAATTGGCGGCTAATCCAATAGGCTGCAATCCCTTGATGTCTCAATTATTAGTTTATAATCAACCCCCAGGAAAGATGAGTGGGTACTAAAGGGAAGTGTTGATACGGAGTCCAGAAGAACTTTTTTTCTAGGGGTTTACAGTTTTCCTTGAGGGGTTTCAGCGGCTTTTAATTTATCACCGTCTTAAGAGGCTCTTGGCGGCTTGACGACTGGCCAATATAAGGGAGGTTGATGGGGGACTGGCAAGGCAGTAGCGGTAGCAGGGAAGAAGTGTAGTTTGTACCATCATTTCCTTCCTCCATGGTACCATCGGGGCACAACTTTTCATATTACATTGACAACGAATATGGAACGACTAACAAACTGCTTTTTTATAGCAGGGCCAAATCTCACAGAGCCTAAACCAGTAAAAAAGTAAAATGCATATCAGGGCCCAATTTCATGGCTCTGCTTTACCGTAAACACATAATCGCCGCTTACGGAAGCAGGGAATTCTGTGCTTATATACGGCAAGCGTATTTCACGGGTTAGCGGCGAATTTGGGCTTCTGCGCCTGCGTACTCAACGTAAACTAGGCATTCTACGCTTACAAGGCTAGGGCAAAACTAGGCATTCTACGCTTACAAGGCTAGGGCAAAAATTCGGCGCTTGCACGTAAACGGGGGATGGTGATCGTAAGCACAGAACTCGGCGGTAAGCAGAGTCATGAAATCGGGCCCTGAGTAAGTTTACCATCCTTTTTACTTGTGCTCATGAAGAAAATCTTCTAGCAATAAGTTATGCTTGGGCACCTCTATGCAATTGAGCACTGGCCATCAAACCACCTCGTTCCCAATCGCAGTAGTACGATTCTGCTTTATGATTTTGTTTCAACTTGAAAAGGAATCTGGCATGGATAAATCTTGCAGTTCCTCGTTTATTAAGGTCGAGTTACCATTGCGGCCTTGTCAAAACAGCTGACCACTGCTGGATTGCGCATGATGCCATTGCCCGCCATATTTAATGACAAAAAAGCACCATCTTGTATTTTTTATACTGTCAATAAAAAAATACCGGCAATTAATTATACCAATTGGACGTAAACAAATCCCACTGACTTTTTCTTCAATTTGACAAATTATTGTGACGATTTTCCCTTAATTATTGGCAGCCATTTTGGACGCCATCTTGAATATCACCAGAATGGCGAGAGGCTGAATTGTTAGACTGGAAGAATCCAGGGATAGTTGTGTGTGTGGTTGGGGGGGGGGGGGGGTGGGGTGCATAGATACCCTCCATAGAAGCAAACCTATATCCTGCTGCCGTTTAGCCGATGGCCGTATCCGAGTTAGCGGCTGCAGCTACGACTATGGCCGTTCCTAAGGGTGTTGCTACTATAAGGATGTCCTATATACCTCAATGCACGATGACGCGGAAATCTAGCTGTTGTCACCAATTCGGACACTCATTCGAAAGTAATGAAGCCCTTGTTTTCTAAGTCTTTATACACACAGAATGAACAAAATAAAGACGACGAAATGAACCAGGGTTTGAAAGTATTCACTGACAGAATGTGGCACTTTACACAAAATATCAAGAATTTTATTTCGTGGTATTTCTACACGATGTAATTTTATTATTTAGAAATTAAAAATGATAACCTGTATGTGACATTTGTTGACAGAATTTCGTTTAATTTTTGATATATTATCGAGACTTCGATGCTGTTAATAAAAATACATTGTTTAATATTTATTTTCCGCATCTACACTCTTGACAAATCCGGGACTTGGCTAAAAACACGCTTTTCGTTAGGGAACTTCCCAAGTCGTGCCACAGACTGTTTTTGAAGGCTGTGTTAAAAACAAACCACAAGCTGCAAATGGCTTTCCGTTTCCAGTTAATTTGGGGAATTTTTTATATATTTTATTTCAAACAAGTCATTTATTTATCACCTACAAGTTTTGTCTTTAACACACAGAAAATATCCATCCCAATCAAAATATATACCTTGGACGAGAGAGCTTTCACAAAAATGGCAAAGTCACACCAGGTGGGTTATTATATTACACGAAATGACTTTATTAACACCCTGCGGGTATTCGAACATTCTGAAATAACACTTAAATACACTGGACACTGTTAGGTAATTGTCAAAGACCAGTCTTCTCACTTTCGCAAACCTGTGAAAATTTAATAATGAAAGAAAAACACCCATGCCACACGAAGTTGTGTGCTTTCAGATGCCTTGAATTCGAGACCTCAGCTGAGGTATCGAATTCAATTCAAATCTTATTTTAGTAATTAATTTCTCAAAAACTATGTACTTCAGAGGGAGCCGTTTTTCACTATGTTTTATAATACAGCTCCCAATTTCTCGTTACCAAGTTGTTTTTTTATGCTAATAATTATTGTTATTTAAAGTGCGTATATATAGTAAACCTTCCTTCCAGGGCCAAATTTCATAAAGCTGTTCGGCAGAAAACAAGTCTTAGCAATTTTGTTTTGCTTAATAGCAAAATATAATTGGGCACCAGTTGCAACAATGTAAACTTCGTGGAGCTTTAGCTTCTAACCTGTTTCTGTTAAGCAAGATTTTTCAGTGCTCAATGCTGATTTTTTTTTTCTTTGCTTACACAGGCTTTATGAAATTGGGCCGAGTTGATATTTAAACTTTCCGAACATAGTCCAAACCATTGTTATTCTATTCAACCAATGGCAAAATCTAGCTGCTGGTTGACGTGAGACCGTGGCCCAATTTCATAAAGCAATTTACCAGAAATACTGCTATGCAAAGTTGTTTGCCAAGCAAAAAACATCACTATTTGCAACAATACACTTTTTAGGAATATCGGCTTAGTAATATTTTGTTGTGCTTATTAAAAGTTTGTTGTGTGGAGGTTTCATATTAACAGCCGTGCCCCACAGGGTAAACTTAACCTTTTTGTCATAGAACATTAATTTTTACTTTTATATTCCACATATCAATATTACTCAATAAAGGCATGGAACAGCATTAGCTTCAATATGTTAACATACTCTGATTTGCTATACCTTGAATTAAAATATACATCTTTCAACCACAGTGATGATGATTCAGCGCATATATATATATAACAAAATAATTTAAGACTCGTACTTATAATAATTTAAGGCATGCCGATTTTGGGTTAATATCATCCCACCAAAATACAAGATGATTGTCAGAAATTGGGATGAATTTAACAGAATGCTGATCCGTGTCTTTACAGAACTTGTTTAGGAAATGCACATAATCACTACTGACATCTAAACCATAAAAATCTGAAATATTTGAATAGTACACCATTGTTCTTGTTTTGATGACCGATGAACCGAGAAAACTGAATAAGATTCTTCTAAAACTTTGATGAAATTTTACACCGAGAACGCATCACAACGAAACGCCCAAACGTCGTCTGCAAAGTGAAGAATAAGAAAAAGGAGAGAAAAGTTGGCACGGTTAGAATCAACCAATCAGCGCGTCCGACTCTTAGGAGTTGGCTGCGTGTGTACTTCTACCAGACAGCAGTTTTTCCGCCATGTTGTTACACACGGACCGGACATGTGTGAAGAATTGTCGTTCCAACAGAAACACCTTCTCTCGCGAGGTAAGTCCTTAAACATTTCTGTCAATTCTAGCAAAAACACTGGTTTTTTTTGCCGCTGTCAAAGAGCACTTGAACGTGGGAGGTGTTAAATGACATTGACAGCGCGGTAAATATTGCACATTGTGAAATGAAATTATTTACGGCGTGCGTTCATTGCTTGTTTTTGTAAATGTAATGTATTAACAACAAGGACGCAGGTGGACCTAAACAGATACAAATATAGGCATTCTGTGTGCTGTTGTAGATGGAATTAATTCGGTAAAACAACACACGGATAACTTTCCGTATGACGCCACCACTTGTTCACAAATTTTTACAAAAAGGGTTATCTAATTGAGGTAAATAAGATACTATATTAGTTCATATCGAATAAAAAAGTGGTGGCGCCATACGGAAACTTTTCCACGGCAAGAGCCCTGGTGTTTATGTGGTAGGACGTCAGTGTCCGTTCTACTGCTAAGGGGAGTCTAACATGGGCGTGCACAGAACTATTTGCAAATCTTAAAAAAACAATGTCACTCTCGCTTTGTCACACTCCATGATTGCTGCTTTAAAACTGATATAAAAGTGCTCCAATCCCCTCTTTTAAGAGTGACCGACATGCATTTTTATCGCAGTGTTTGATTTATATCGAAGATGAGACAAATTGTCAATGGTATTCAACTCATTGTTAAACTGTTGGTGTATCTCAGGTCAGACATTATGCAACCTTATACTATTCCAGAAAAAAATGTGTGTCAGAGAAATAAATGTTTCCATACTTCAACACACTCCTTGCCTCTGGTACCATCAAATTATCTTAAAGACATGGACACTATTGGTAATTTTCAAAGACCAGTCTTCTCACTTTAGTGTATCTGAACATATGCATAAAATAACAAACCTGTGAAAAATTGAGCTCATTTGGTCGTCGAAGTTGCGAGATAATAATGACAGAAAAAAAACACCCTTAAGATGCTTGATTTCGAGACCTCAAATCAAAATATAATTCTGAGGTATCTAAATCAAACTCGTAGAAAATTATTTCTTTCTCGAAAACTACGTTACTTCAGAGGGAGCCATTTCTCACAATGTTTTATACTATCAACCTCTCCCCATTACTCGTTACCAAGTACTGAGGATTTATACTAATAATTATTTTGAGTAATTACCAGTAGTGTCCACTGCCTTTAAGAATTCCCGAGATTCACATAGCATTACAAAGACACATTGGTTGGGGGCACATTATCGAGCACGAAAATTGTGCACCTCAGTATGTATAACATCACAAAAGAAAGAGCATTCAATATAACAATAGAAGGTCAACCTACCAGCTGTTTAAAAGTCCTCCTGTTCTTGTAGCAAAGCAGCGATCCTGCGAAATCTGTTCATCCTGCAGAAGAAAAGCACAACATTCCAGTTGAACAATGCTGATAGATCAAAGCTGTAACATGGTCTCAAATTCATTCTGAAAGTTGCATTGTATTTCGGGCACTTGTTTTGGGGGGTTGGAAAATATTCAACGCAGTAGCATTGTTTAAGCGGCAGTAAAGGTCCTAGGTGTCAGTGTTCAGGGTCACATCGATTGCGACCGATAGTTATTGGTATTGCATAGGTGATAGTACGTGTCCCATGGGGAGAGGGGATAAATCCCGACTAGCACCAATTGTGATGATGATGAATACTATTACAGTATCAAGTTTTAAACCCCAAGGGAAACCGACTTGGTAAATGTTTTTTCAAATAATTTTGGGATTGAACAATATTAATATTTTGACTTATTTTTAGGGCCTATATAGGTACTAGGCCCCCTATGTATATATTTAGTTTTATTTTCTCAATTATTTTCCCGGTATAAGTTTTTATAAATAGGTAAGATGTAGGACAAACACAACTTTTTATTGTCTACTACGAAGTGTTGATTGGGGATTTTTAAATCTTTAAACTTGCTAAGAAAGATGGATTTAAAATGGTGGGATACAATCTATAGTAGCGTTTGCGAAACCCTTTTTTTTTTTTTTTTTACATTACCTCACTCTTTGAGTACGGTAAATTAACCACAACCATAAAATTGGCAATCAACGTTGTGTGATAAAAACATTTTTACTACTTTGTTTTTAATACCGCAAACCAAGAATAGAGTTAACCACAACCACAACAACAGTGGTTTACTAACAATCAAAAAGGTATGCCTACTTGTTGTTTAATACCTCAAACCACCACTAATAGAATACAGTTAATCCACAACAAACAAATTGAAATTTTATATAGGCCATGCAATAAACCACCACACCATATAAAAAAAAAATTAACAACAGTGGAAGTTATAACCACAGGAACAAAAAGGGTTTTCCTGTGAATGGCGTACCGCAAACCAATGTTGTGAAAGCACAAAAAGACAGAAATTTGGTAAAACCTTATGAGATTTTTAAAAAGGTGTCTGTGCAAGCCTCCAACATATGTCTTAATTGTGTAACTTTTTTGTGGTTATTGAGAAAAGTACTGATTGTTTTTGACCGTTCGAATGGCAGAATTTAAAAGATTATATTGCTCATCAGAATTGTAGTGCCAGTCCCAAAAATAGAACATTTTAAGATCCCTTAGTTTTTTTGATAATTGCCGATACTCAACCATAATCGAAATCACAATGATTTGAGCTCAGTAAGCAAAGCAAAGCCAGGGAAGGAGTGCGAAATCCCCGTGGCTCATCCCTAAAACCCATGACACCAACAGACGTCAGCGAATATTAATCCCCTTAAGACTTGAAAATATCCCCGGGATGGATGATCTTCAGTGAGCCAAGTAACGCGATCAAAATGTTTAGGTTACCCTATGTTATCTGATCATGCAGATTCTGGTATCTCGTAAACTCGCCTTTCTCCTGAAGACGAGCGTCGAAACGTCGAGACCAAACCGGTGTCAGATGCAATTGTGTCCGCCATGCAATACTGTCCGCTCCGGACACTTTTGCATATGCAATTGTGTCCGGGGCTATGCAAAAAACGTCCGGTGGACATGTACATGTATGTGCACGCGTAAGCGAGCGTGCAAGCACTCACTGAACCTACGTATTGGCAACATGAATATTATTGTCATTCATGACATGCACTTTATAGCTTGTAAAAAAAAATGGCGAACATGTTCCGTCAACCAAGGGCGTTTAATTTACTGCAAGGACGGTTTTGCCCGGGGCGGACACAACTGCATATGCAAATGTGTCCGGGCGGACACAATTGCATTATGCAGCAGCGTCCGGGCGGACACGATTGCATATGCAAAACCATTCGGCGAACATTATTGCATATGCAATAATGTCCTCCGGATAGTATTGCATAGAGGACATAATTGCATGCGACACCGGCTCTTCTCGCCAACACTCACACAAAAGAAGAGATTTACGCATTCTGAAATTATGCATCCCTCTTTCTTTCAATTGTCCCTGTGCTTAAGATTTTCCAATAGACTTTGAACGCAAAATTTCTTGTGGAGCACCCCGGTCTTTAGAATTTCCCTACGGAGTCCTTTTATTCTCCCTTGTTTGTTTGGTCCTTGGTCTCTAGAAGGTACCGAATATGAGAGTAAGTTTACTATTTATTTATAGTTTCTTCCTATATTTCTAATTCTCCACACATGTAAAGCTTCAAATAATAACTCACCTTTCGTTTGATTGAAATAAGTCGGTGGCAAAGTCCCTCTTGTCTTGTTTATCGTCGAACAGCATCGATGCCGGTACCATCCTTCTGTCCATCGGCGACCTGTAGCGGACTGACCCTACCGGTGCATCTCGCGTCCGTATCCAGAGAGCATTGCTGAGATCCTGGTTACGGGTCGGGGGCCTAGCGTTTCTTGACGGCGGACTAAAGGTATCAGCGTCCTTGCTCTGTTTGTAGTAGTTGACTGCGTTGCACGTCCATACGGTAAAAACCAGGAGCAGGGCGGCAGTGGCGAGTAATTTGTGGCACATTGTGTTGGTGGTTGTGGGTGGTCTGATGATGCTGTGAGCTCTGAAGAAAAAGAAATTTGACAATCAACTTGTGACTGGGAATACAGTTTATACCACTTTTGTAATCGCGAGAGTTGCTGATTATCATGCAATCACCGCCACACTGACATTGTCCAATCGGAAACAAGCGAGCAGCTATTGCACCAATCACGTTCATTTCCTCTTTGTGACGTGTAGCTTCAGTCGGGTTTCTATTGGCGGGCGGCTTTATATATAGGCTTTAACTATTGTACATCACACCGTAATGTTATCCACGTGTTCATGAACTGCATCTCTGATTGACTATAGCTAGAAATTTACATTTTATCTCTGCTCCTATATACTCATCTTCATTTTGTTGACTTGATTGGACGTAAGATATTAAAAGCCCCATCCACAGCACAATAAGTAATGTGAATATCGCGCTATCTTGACCAATGGGTAATTCGTGTTGATTGTCACACAGGTTGGAAATGACAGAAAAACAAATCAATTGACCCGCCGGTAATTTGCTGTTGTATAGACAACCGGTAACACTGTGTTTTTCCCTTTTGCTGGTTCCCTCGATAATTTTAGGCAACATTTTGCTGTTCTGTTACAGGCACAATTTGTGTGCGTTTTGTGTATGTTGCTCCACAAAACTTGCCCAAACGTTTGAATAATTTTTGATGGCACAAGCCCTAGATTGCGTGAAAATATATTTCAGATTATGGAAAATAATTAATTGATCTGGTGTTATTTTAGATCCCATCTCAGGCCGACCTAGCGACCGCTCATTTCATCGCGTTGTATGAACCAAGCATTGGTGAGAAAAGACTCTTCCTAAAATGGCAATTGCGTATCCTCTGATATACATACACTCCACCATGTAATGCACTTACCATGCATGTAAGGCACTTGTACCATGTAATGCACTTAAAGTACATGTAAGCTAGCGCGTGTTGACAATATAGTGGCCTCATAACCCCAATTTGTGAAATAATTAAAAAGTGAATCACACCTCCACCCTCTTTCCCACGTTCCACCATCGACCGATTATTAACACAATTGCGAGATGACAGGTGAGGTGGTTCGGCTCGCTCGTCCTCGGGGACGAATGATTAGGTCCGCGTTTGAGTTAATGGGTCATTTATATTTATCTACACACGTGGACATTGCATGGGTGTATCACACTCCGAAATAAACGCGTATACCACGGTTTACAATGTGGTATCATCTTCAAGCAGACATTGTGCAGGGAAAAGTTTTCACTTGGAATCGAATTTGTAACACTGATTGTTGATTTCGTAAAGTCATTATTAATCGGAAGCCTTATGCGATGACTCAATTATAAATAAGTTGTTCTTTAGATTTACGTCCGCCTATGGTTTCTATGTCAAAGAGTCTTCAATTTGCATCATTGCATTAGGAAACCAACAATTTACCTTTATACAGTATAACTATAGAGTGGGTAATAATATAATTGTGTTTGCTTATAGAGTTGTGTGGTTTACAAAATGGAATTGGTCCGTTATATGGTTATGTTTTAAACATATATTGTTCGTCAGGACTACGTCTTCCTCGGGTTTGTCATGTCAAAGAGTCATAAATTTTACATTAGGGAAACTTGTTTGCAGTATTAGAGTGGGTTTAATAGAGCTTGGCTTATAGAGTTAGGTATGGTTTACAGAAGGAAATTGTTCTGTTAAGAGGTTATGTTTAACATATATTGTTCTTCAGAATCACGTCTTTCTCTGGTTTGCATCCATGTCAAAGAGTGTTTAAGTTGCATCATTACATTAGGAAACCTTCCATTTGTAGTATTAGAGTTGGTTATAATAGAGCTAGTTAGCTTATAGAGTTAGGTATGGTTTACAGAGAGGAACTGTTTTCAGTGGTTTTCTAACATAATGTTGTTCTTCAGAACTACGTCTTCTCTGGGTTACACCCATGTCAAAGAGTCTTACATTTGGAAAACTTCTATGTGCAGTTTTAGAGTGTGTAGAGCTGGGTTGGCTTTAGAGTTGGATATGGTTTCTAAACTGGAATTGTTTCATTCAGGTTGTCGTTTAAGGACTACATTGAACATAGTTATCTGCAAAACTATTTAGAATCTAAAAAATAATAAGAACATCTCAGGGGGTAGTCACAACGGACACCTTATCATAACACACAGAAAAAAAGCTATGATAACACCACGACAACGCACTATCGGAAACTAACTTCTGTTGTACAACCATCTTTGATGAAGCTAAACACCTTTGACTTCTTATATTTCATCTTTAATACGTATAGTATATAAGCTGGTCCCCATCGTCGTGTAGATGGTATCCCCTTACGCTCTTGCGCATCACTTCCTACCTCCTTATTCGATAACAAGGAACTTCTCTAATCGATTGATTTGCATTGCGTATAGGGTCGACACAAAATACAAATTGGTTTTTGTTATTTTTGAATTAACCATAGTACACATTGCTTTTCCATAGACGTGTGGCCGGGTGTTGAATATAATAAATATAAGGGACCTTGGTCATCTTTGCACAAAAAGAGCAAATAAGAGCCAAACGAGTGAGAAATTGAGAGGGGGACAGGATGAAAGACGAAAGGGCGGTTGAAGAAACGGACTGAATTTTAATCTATATCTTGTTCAGAGAACCACGGACACGCTGCTGGATTATTATCTCAGCAACCTGTCCCACCCCCTCCTCCAACCCACATGTGTGTTTCTATTTAATGGCTGATCGACAAATAAGTGACTTCACCCATTGATTTTACGCAACCTCAATTCAAATAGCACAGGTCAAAATTGTTGCCATATTTGCAGTATTATTAAATATTTAAAGACGGGAAGATTATTTTTGAACAACAATCTTTCCCACCCCCTCCTACAGCCAACAATGTGTGTTTCTGTATGCCTGATTGGGCACCAAAGAATTGACTTAACCCATTTTACTCAACCTCACTCAGTGAAGTAGCACACATGTTGCCATAATTTGCACTATTATTAAATATTCAAAGTCTGGAGAACAGGCTGACCTGATTATTTTAACAACAGCCTATATAACCGACCCTTATCATTCCGTAACTCACAGTACGTTTCTGTTAAAGACACTGGAAACTATTGGTAATTGTCAAAGACCAGTCTTCTCACTTGCTGTATCTTAACATATGCATAAAATAACAAACCTGTGAAAATTTGAGCTCAATCGGTCATCAAAGTTGCGAGATAATGAAAGAAAAAACACCCATTGTCACACGAAATTGTGTGCTTTCAGATGCTTGATTTAGAGACCTCAAGTTCTAAATCTGAGGTCTCGAAACGAAATTCGTGGAAAATTACTTCTTTCTCGAAAAATACTCCCCTTCAGAGGGAGCCTTTCTCAGAGTGTTTTATACTACCAACCGCTCCCCCTTACTCGTTACCAAGTAAGGTTTTATGCTAATAATTATTTTGAGTAATTACCAAAAGGCAGTGGACACTATTGGTAATTACTCAAAGTAATTGTTAACATAAAATCTTTTTTGGTGATGGGTAATGGGGAGAGATTGATGGTATAAAACATTGTGAGAAACAGCTCCCTCTGAAGTGCCATAGTTTTCGAGAAAGAAGTTATTTTCCATGAATTTGATTTCGAGACCTCAGATTTAGAACTTGAGGTCTCGAAATCAACCATCTAAACGCACACAACTTCGTGTGACAAGGGTGTTTTTTTCTTTCATTGTTATCTCGCAAGTTCGATGACCGATTGAGCTCAATTTTTCACAGGTTTGTTATTTTATGCATATGTTGAGATACACCAACTGTGGAGGCTAGTCTTTGACAATTACCAATAGTGTCCACTGCCTTTAAATGGCACCAAAGGAGAGACTCAACCCATTGATTTTACTCAACCTCAATTCGTAACAGCACAGAAGGTCAAGACTGTTGTAATAATGTGTAGCTGTATTATTTTATATCGAGAGACGTAAAAGTACAGGCTAGCCTAATTGTTTTAACGGCCACCTGTCCCACCCTCTCCAAAAGCTACAACCAAAAAGTGTGTTTCTGTATAACGGCTGACTGGGTGACTTAAACCCATTGATTTTACTCAACCTTATTTAAAATAGCACATGGTCAACATTTTTGCCATGTATGCAATATTATTCTATACCCAAAGACGGAAGGAAAGGATAACCTGATTATTTTAAAAACCACCTGTCCCACCCCCTCCCAATGCTACAACGCAGATCTGTGTTTCTGTATAATGGCAGACTGGGCACCAGATAAGTGACTTAACTCCTTGATTTTTACTCAACCTCATTTGAGATAGCACAGAAGGTCAAATCTGTTGTCATTGCTTGTTGTGTATTCGATATATATTCAAAGAACCAAGGGCAAGCTAGATGTTTTTACAACCTATCCTATCCCCTCCTCAACCCACATTTTGTGTGTTTCTGTTTAAAGGGAAGGTATATACACGTTTGGTAATTACTCAAAATAAATATTAACTTTAAAACTGACTTTGTAAAGAGCATTGGAGAGCTGTTGATAGTATAAAACATTGTGGGAAACGGCTCTTCTGAAGTAGCATACATTTTGAAATAGAGTTAATTTTTGCACTAAAATAATAACAGACTTCTAGCTAGAAGTCTTTTATTCCTATCTGAAAGCACACAAATTCGTCCATCAAGGGTGTGTTTTCTTTCATAATTTTCTCCCAACTCTGATGACCAATTGAGCTCAAATTTTCACAGGTTTGTTATTTAATGCATATGTTGAGATGCACCAAGTGAGAACACTGGTCTTTGACAATTGTCAATAGTGTACCTTCCCTTTAATGGCTGACATGGTACCAAAGAAGTAACTTCATCCATTGATTTTACTCGACCTCATTTCAAATAGCACATCATAGCGCCACACTTGAAGATCAAATTGTTTGCAATATTTGCAGATATTCAACAACGGAAGGACGGACTACTTTATTGTTTTAACAACCTTCTCCCAACTCGCTCCTCACGCTACATACTTCTATACTTATGTTTCAGTATAGTCAATAACAGGGAGTGACTTCAGCTATTGACTTTATTGAACTCCAATTAAAATAGCATTAGCTATACATTAAAACATATCTACAATTGTGTTATCTTTGATAATTTCTATGTTATGCTACTCCACACTTTCGAAGTACAAACATTACATCTCATGGCGTGGGGATTCTAAAAGCATGGAGCTTGACATGTCCACAGATTATGAGCCAGCCGAGCCACCCATTAGTCGTTGTTTTCTTTGACACATTTTGTGTGTGATTTCTTCCCCCTGATTTCCTCTCTCAAGAAGTTTAGCTGAGACTGTTTCGCTATTTGCGCACCACTCGGTCGAGACCAGAGTGGTGTAGACTCAATACGTCACGGTATATAGCAGTGGAGTGTTTCGTGGCTTGCTTGGAGCGGTTCTTCGGGGGTGGGTTGAAAGGAGTAGGTCGCCCAATCGAACCTCCGCCCATATTGAGGTATTTGTCATTGTGTATATAGTCATTTACGTGGTTTGGGGGATCAATTAAGTTCAAGTAGCATAGCATTTGCTTTCCAACCCCGTTAGCGGCAAGAAGGTGTCTTTACACATTGAACCAATAATGAGTAAGAGTATAGGGTATGATATGCGGCTAACTTTGGGCAGTGCACGGTGCACCAAAGCAAATAACTTGACACACACCAACTGCAAAGTTTACTATTCTGATTTTCGATCACTTAGCCTATTACCGTAGACAAACCAGACTGGAAACAAATTCATCATTTTGGTACTTATTTTTTGCTACCAACTCTCTGTTGAGACGCGCATTCAACTTATTGGCTCCATTGTCCTATAGTTTGAGGCTGGGCATTCACAAAATGTTTTTAAAGCGAAATGCAGTTTTCGGTATTGGACAATGGACATTCACATAGATTTGTACAGTGAATGTCTACCTTCCACATCGATATAGGACGTTCACATAGGATTGTACAGTGGATGTCTATGTACTTCGATACTAAACATTGGATATCCAATTTCAATATCAAACTAACTTTACTGCCATAATTGTAAGTGGGTCTACTAGTGACGAATTCCAGTTTCTTAGGTTTGATGACGTTTTATTTCAAGACCTCCCCCACTCCAAAAAGGTGATACCACGATTTGGTTTTATTCTTTCTCAATGTCTTGTACGTAGACCCAAATGAACTAACCGGTACTTCAGAGTTGGACCCAATTTATATGAACTGCATCATAAGTAGAAAATATTGGTCAACATTTTTCTTCTAAGCAAACTTTATCATTATACCAGTTACACTTTGTACATGCAAAATGGTGATTCAACAGGTAAGCCTTTTCTGTGTAGTATTTTCTTGTGGTTGTTTGCAACCACTTTATTGTCTTAAGCAGCTCTGTAATATTGGGCCCATGGTCGCCATGAAGCGGGCCCTGTTTCAAAAATATTAGCAGAAAATCTCTGTGCACTGAAACATCTTGCTTGGCAGAACCGGCTTAACAGCTAAATAACCGTGCTGAATATGTATTTGTTACTGGTTCCCTAAGCTGAAAATAGCAGAACTTCCATGAAATTTGGTTACGACCAGATCAGGTTACTGCGTTGTTTTGAACCGTTGTCGTAATATTTTAACCACGACCATCTGCATCTAATTTCTTTCTCGAAGTCAATGGGGTTTGTCCGATGATGATGGCGTCTTAATCATGTTCTTCAACAACATAATGAATGTGTTGTTCCCATTTTACTTGTGATGAGTTTGTCAGCCCTCAAGACTGACAATCAAATAACTCAATAAGTGCCTCATATAGGGAGTGAGAACCACAGCCTTTTCTTGTTTAATCTTGAATGATATTTCTCACGGGAACGCAACGGTTCCTGCTAATCAAAGACAGGTTGAAACGATCGCTTCAACCGGTGAGAGGGAGTGGTTGCTGATGCAAGACAAAATCTGCTCTAGTTTGATATTTTTTTGCATCATATGCAAATGTTTGTATATTTCTCACGGGAACGCAACGGTTCCTGCTAATCAAAGACAGGTTGAAACGATCGCTTCAACCGGGGAGAGGGAGTGGTTGCTGATGCAAGACAAAATCTGCTCTAGTTTGATATTTTTTTGCATCATATATGCAAATGTTTGTATGTTTTAAATAATTAATTAGTAGCGGTCTTTGCTGATCAGCTTCATGCAGACCACTTCGAGAAGAAATTCCACAATTACTCAAATTCTACTTCTGTCTCAGGCTGATTTTGTTTTTTTTTGTTTTGGGGCTGGAATGAATTTTGCAATTACTATAGGAATGTTGATCTATACTAATCTCAATTTTAGTTTCAAAACACCTGACACTTTTGGTAATTGTCAAAAACCAGATTCCCCTTTTGGGTTACCCCAACACATGCACAAAATAGAAAATCTGTGAAAATTTGGGCTCAATTGGTCATCGAAGTTTCAAAAAAATATTGAAAGAAAAAAAACCTTGTTGTCTAAATTTGTGTGCTTTCAGATGCCTGATGTAAGAAAGGCTTAATACCCGAAGTCCCGTTGCTCGTTATACCAAGTACGGTTTTACGGTAATATATAATTATTTTGAGTAATTACTCATTGTGTCCAATGCCATTAAACAAACCACAATCACCCACAGTTGATGACTGTGGTCAGTATAGCATAACAGTGAAATAGTCTTTTTGTAATGACTCGAAAGTCGATCATCAACACGTTAAAAAAGCCTGTAAATTCTCATAACATTTTTCATCTGTTCCAGAAGAAAGGAAAAATCAAAATTAGGATATAATGAAATATATATAGTTGATCGGTATATTGACTGGTACCAATACCATTTCTCATTGATATCAACTTGGAGACGCATAACCCCATTCTGGTTTCCTTCGGATGGGACGTAAAGCCGTTGGTCCCATGTGTTGTGTAACGCATGTAAAAGAACCCAGTGCACTTATCGAAAAGAGAAGGGGTTCGCCCCGGTGTTCCTGGTTGTGGCAGCTTAATGCGCCGTAGCACCTTGTAAACCCTTATAAGGTGCTAAATAATTGGGTCTCAGAATTCATCACTGCAATAACCTATCTTTCTGAAAGTTTGAATATACTCAGCGCCTTGAGTACCTTGTTTGGTAGATACGTGCGCTATATAAGACTTCGATATTATTAGCATCAGATCCATCTAATTCCAGTGGCACCGTGAAATAATAAGACCCTCTATCAAGTTATAGAAGAAAAAAACAATATCCAAGAATAATGAAAGAACCGGTAGTCATTTGTTCTCATTACTCCTGTTCAATATACGCGCAGACTTCCTCTTGTCTCATGAAGATGAAGGAAATTCCACATCTTAGACGATCTCGCAAACTAAAGACAGTGAGGTTGATATAGATGTATAACGGCATACCGTCATTTGAAATTACTCCTTCGACATTTTAATCAAGAGGATTGATACGTTGAAAGTTTTGAACTGCTTATACAAATCAACGACCCAATTTTAAAAGCAGATAATATTGCTTGATACGTTTCTTCGCTAAAGAGATTTGGTGTTGTGTTACCGTATACTCGAATCGAACTCGGTTTAAAAACTGTCCGGGTCAGGACTGACCCGAAACTGATCAATCTTAAGAAGATGGACACGATGACAGTTTTGAAACTACTTGATTAATGGCCCAATTTCACAAGCAGATGATGTTGCTTGGCAGGTTTCTTCGCTGTGGAGAGTTTTTGTGTTGCGTTACTCGGTACTTTCTCGAGGTCTGTGAAAATAATCAAAGGCATATAAATATATCGGGTGGGATTCGAACCCACGACTCTTGCAATTCTAGAGCAGTGTCATACCAACTATAGATCCCCGGAAATTTCCAGGTAGCTGAAGACCGTTCAAATCCTATTATTAGAAGTAAGCTACTTTTGACAAGTTAGAACTGAAAGGCCCCAAATGGTCTCTTAAAAGACGCTTCACCCTAGACAAAAGTGTGTCAATGAATGAGACACCAACTCTAACGCTAAAAGCACCACCTTGGTATCATTCGAGAGGCGTCAGTTGCACTTCTCTCTCCCCCTCTCGGGCTATCAAAACCTCCGTTTAAAATTGGTTGGGGGGTCCACGGGATGTTGGCAATTACTGTTTCGTGCTCAAGCCCATGTGAAGATCTCAATGATGTTGGATCTCACGTGGAGCAATACAAGGGGCACGTCTGTCCACAAATAACTCTGTAACTTGACGTGATTTTGCCTCTGAGATGAGAATATCCGGGTAGACTACATGTATTTATTTCACCAAATGTTATCTATTTTGTGTTACATTATTAAAGGTAAAGCTTTCGTCACCGGAGGAGGCGACACCAGTGGAATGGACGTACTGCGTTTCAAGGTTTGGTTACCACACAACGGAAGCCAGCTGGCCACCACTCCATCGTAACAAGGGCTCTTATGGACAGAGGAAGTAAGTTCAAGCCCTTTGCTTTTATTAATGATAAAACATCAACCCTTGAAGTGACGGGTAGTTCTTTTGAAGTCGAGGAGCGGGGGATGATGGTTGCGATCCCCTTCTCAAATTGTTTGTAATTAAATATGCCTTTTTAGCAAAAGTATGGATTGTGTTTAGAAGTTGATCACGAAATGAAGTCTGTTCAATTGTTGTGATAGGATAACAGGTTGGGATATATCAAATGATTCTGGGTTGTGCGTAGTCTTGGTTCAAAGACCTTGGCATGGATTATTTTCTAGGCTCGCTATCATCATTGGCAGCGCGCCGAATCGCCCGCTAGCTTTGCGTTAGTTAGTCAATTCTTGTTTCGTTTTCCAGCTTCCAATACTATAGACAGACGTCAACTGAAATTAATTCAAAATCGCGCACACTTTGTAGGGTTATAACGTTACGTTTACGAGTATGAAATAGTGACATCTTGGACCAAGACTAGTTGCAAGGGGGGGGTGTAAGCCCATCTTTCCCTTCCTGACAATTTCCGTGAAACTTCCGACTTCGCAGTCACTGGAGCGGGCTGCTCCCCACGTCCGCAAAACCTTCAAACACTGTCGGGGTTTATTCAACTTGCAAGACGTCTTTGCTCGCGCCTACATCATAGAGAGAAGAGTCGTCCGTCTATGAAAACTGAGGACTCTTAAATGAAATTCGATCTCTTGCAAGATTTCAACAACATTTTGATAGGGTAAAATAAAGACTTTGGAGTTGATTTATTTATAGGAAAGGATGTTTTCTTTATCAGAGAATATAGATTTACCTGTGAGGGTCCCATTGCCTTCTGGTCGAGTTGAGCCATAGAACGCGTTTTTATGACATTTTGCATTGTAAAAGTAGAATAGATAATTGATTCATTAATATTTCTTACGAAAGTTAGTGATTTTCCTTTTACTGTGTGAACCAAAAACAGTCAGTAATTTTGTGAACAGTGTAGTCAACATTTTTTTGTTTTATTACTTGTGGTGTATCCCGGTGACTTGGGTGACATTACGCAGATCACACATCGATACCTAAGTAATTGTAAAGGCATGGGTTTTCCGCAAAGGATATCAAAAACAGTTTACTGGTCGGTTGCAAAAGGCCTTAAGGTCACGCAACAGCACTCTGCAACTTTAACACTCAATCTTGCATGCACCGTTAACCATTGTCTTTTATACTGCCCGAAGGCGTTGCGAAGTTATGGCGGCAGGATTGTATTATGCAAGATACTTGCAGTACATATTCAAGACACTGGACACTATTGGTAATTGTCATAGGCAGTCTTCTCACTTGGTGTATCTTAGCATATGCATAACAAACCTGTGAAAATTCGAACTCAATTGGTCGTCAAAGTTGCGAGATAATGATGGAAGAAAAAACACCCTTGTCACACGAATTTGCGTACTTTCGGATGCTTGAATTCGAGACCTCAAAATAAAATTCTGAGGTCTCGAAATCAAATTCAAAATATTTTAGCGAGAAATAACTTATATCTCGAAAACGACACTACTTCAGGATAAGCCGTTTCTCACAATGTTTTATGCTACCAACATCTCTCCATTCATCTTACAAGTTAGTTTTTATGCTGATAATTATTTTGAGCAATTACCAAAAGATCCAGTGCCCTAACAGAATCAGTGCTCAAAAGTTTCTTGTAAAGACTTATATCACCTGTGACAAGTTTGTAATCATTGAATAGCAGCTAGTTATGTCGGTGATGCAATATCTTGCAGTAACTTTTAACAGAATTGTCGCTCAAAACATGCCATTATACGCTTATAGCTTTTGGTCATTGATTTGTCAAGTCAAGTCAAAGCGATCATTAATTAATGAGCAGTACTTACCGCTCGACTTATCAGAAGTAGGTCGGGAGATAATTGGCTTGTCAATTGTTATTTCTGATTGTATAGTCTTCAGTTATTAACGTACAATACAGATGTATTTGTTCTTGTCATTGTTATTATCCACAAAGGAAAATAACCTGTTTTCCCCAGTCGTTTATCAACGTTCGCACGGAACAAAAGACACGTCTGGAATGAGCAATAGCTTTTTGGCAGAATTATCTTCATTGTAGTTTGCGATAAAGGCATTAGTCAACTCTGAAAGGAGAAAATACTAAGCGAGCTACAACCGTGCTTAAATAGTTAATATTTCCAAGTGTGACACGACAATGATTGTACGTTAAAATTTCCTGTTATAAAAGGATGAGTGATTCCCTTGTATATTGAAGTGTGTGGAGGTTGGGGCGGCTCATAGACACAAAAGAGTCTGGCATTGTTAAACCACATAGATTATTTTTAAATTATGGGCGAGTGTCCTCTTGGGGAAACAAATCCGTTTTATTTTCCAACGAGTGGTCTACTATCTTTTATTAAGGATGTTGTGGATGTTGTTGTGTTATATAATAATTATCAGAATACTTTGTGCATCCTGTACAGTTTCATTAAATTTTTAGCACAAACAAATACAAAGCTGATGAAGTTCTTTCATTCTAATTTGAAAACGAGGTAGCTCCTTCAAAGCGAATCATATTTGTCTGGTTGCCATAACGGGCAGTGTGAGCTTACAAAACCTTTCACTGTGGGAATCACGAATAACAATCGGTTCAGAATTCAGGTGAATACGAATAGGAAGCAAACGATGACGTCACATTTATATATTCCCAGCCAAAACTGTTTCAAATGATTCATAATTCAAGTAAATGCGAGTTTAATTATAGGAAGCAAACGATTGCGTCACAGTTATCAATTCGTAGGCGAAAACAATACTTCCATTGCAAATTAATTTGTGACGTCGATATACGCTACGCATTGGTATGACTCTTATCTGGCTAATAGCGAAGCTTACGTATAAAAAGAAACCACATCAATAAATACACGCAAATATCGATGTTGCAACATAACATGTTTTTCACTGTAGATTATTATATTATTTGACAAATTTGACAACTTTTATGTTGGCAAGTGACAAAGAATTAAATTTTTGACCTTGGTGTTTGAAGACACCCCACCCAATGCATTCTTTTCAACGCTAGGCCAAAAACAGCATCGCAAAACGCTTTACGTAATAATAAGTACAGCTTCTTGCTGTACCGCGAATTCGCAACAAGAAGAAAAAAACGCAACGATGACTGAAAGGAAGTGTACGTGACGTCACATCTTGGTGGGAGCTAAGGTCATGACGTCGTGGATGCGACACCTCACTGTACAGTACAGGTGATGTTGACTCAAGGAGCGACGATCAGCTCAGGACTGAGATGAAAACGAAAATTACTTCCATCTGAAAGATTGAGGTATACCATTGTCGTAAAAGGAAATTTACCTTCAAGTGGGGCTGACATTTAAAGTATTTTAAAAGCCGCAAACGTACATGGGGATTGTATACACACGGTATCAAAACGCCACCCAAGGCTTAAGAGCGTATCATTGACAGGTTTATTAGCATTCCCCCTTTACGTTGAGTACACTGCATGACATACTCACCTTCACTTCTGAATAAAAGTTCGCGCCTTTGCTTGAGGCGTGGCATAAGATGATATATAATGACAGTGTGCAAGTCCCCCTCGTATACATTTTTACCCGTAAATGTAGCGAGTTTGTTGCCTTCACACGCGTTTAAACACTGAACGTGGGACTAATGTGGTCCAGAAAAAATGTTCGATACCCGCAAGACTTTCGCGGTCTATTTGTATTTCATAGAGACTGGTGTTATTCGAGTCATTAGTTCCACCCATGTGGTGGGAAACCAAATCGTGTCAACTTACGAACTGCTTGCATGCACCAATGGGTTTTCCTTTAAGATCAGTACAGTTTTGACAGACACAGTTCTTAGGCAACATTCCCTGTTCAAGTTTCCTTAAAGGCCGGCTACATCAAAATGCTCGGAAATATATAGTTGTTACATTTTTGTAATAGGCCTAGATGCAGTCAATAGGATACAGGACAAAATATAACGAGTGTCTTACCTCACGTTAAAACATGGTTAAAAAAATGTCTTTCTCCGAAACACTCCAAGCCAAAATTCTGAAAAACGTGAGGTCAAACAAACCCGCACGACGAAGGAATTGTGACTTCATCTGCGCTATTTGATGTGGAAAAAGCGCCAATGACGTCAAGGGGTCATTGCATATCATTGTCATAGATAAGCAGTTTTTGACTCGCGGCTGAAAAAGCCGCGCGGAGGGGTGCATTTTTGACTTGAATGTTGTATTACTAAGTGCACATTTTGAGAGAAAATGGTTATAAACCGGTATCTTACGATGTCTATTTGGACATACAAAGGTAATAGATGAAATATTGAGATCACCCTGTAGCCGCTGTTTAATTGTTTGTTACGAATGTTACTTTATTAATAGAACCCTTGCATGTTGCATTGGCATCCATTGCTGAGGTACAACATTAGAGACCTGTGCGTGTGTGCACAACGCTTTTAGCCAATGATAGGTTTTGACATCGGTCTGGATTCCGAACTTGAGGTCCTATGAGCGTGGGAGTATTCTGCGTGGATCATTTCAACCAATCAAGGGCGTACATTGTTATCGTTATCGTTTTCGTTTTCGTTCTCGTTATCGGGGCCTAGCTGTGTGACTTGGCCTTTAAGGTTGGTTGTGGCGAAATTGACTCGGAATTCAAAACAATAATTATCATGCCTACTAACCAGTTTTTCGATATGAATAATGAAATTAAATTGTTTGGTAGTCTGCAGATACAAGATTGGTATTAATGGCTTTATAATGTGGCGTGTCGTGGCCGAGTGGTTGAGAGCACCGAACTCGAGCTCTGTTGTCTCTGATCAGCTGAGTGTGGATTTGAGTCCCTGTCATGGCACTTGTCTTCTTGAGTAAAATATTAGCCGTATGACCCGTGTACTGGGATTGTTGTATGTGTACACCAACCCATCGAATTATATATTTTGGAAAAGTCGCTAGGGTTAACCTCAAACAGTGGTTCTGATTTATACAACCCAGGATCGAGAGCTATAGAGTATTTTTAAAAGTTCACTTATGAGGTATCCTTGTTTTCATATCCATAACATAACATAATAATCATAAATACCTCGGACAGTTTCGCTATTCATATTGGTGGAAACCACGTGTTTAAACGGTTGATAATGACCAGTTGGAGCCCTGTTTATAACCGCTAGTCTTGGTGCAAGACGTTTCTTGCTACGGGCGATGCGGGCGCTGTCGATGAGTTGGCCGCGCTGCGTGTGAAAGGAAAATGAGAACGTTTGCACCAAGACTATACGCACACGAACGAATCCGGAAACTGTCGGAAATAGGCGTCTCAGTAATAACAATGCAACACGCGGACGTACACAGAGCTCAAGCACGTCGGAAACGGATAAATTTTACACAGTTTTTTACTTTATCACGCCTTTTAACCAAATAGGCATTTATGAATGGGAATAAAAGAGTAGTGACTCAGTCACGTTCTTTGACGGCCGTTTAAAACCTTGCAAGGCTCGGGCCTTTATCACACGTCACTACCCTTTTATTCCCTTATTTTTATCTTGGAATAGATAGTGTGCGGTTTATAAATTGTTTCTCGACTCACGAGGTTTTGTCAAATGTTAGTCATAGGCCGTATCCGAATTGGCGTTTACAGCTACGGCCACGGCTGTTACTAAGGGTGTTGCTAAGGGCGTCATCAATGCATGAAGGCGCGGAGATCTAACTGTAGCCCAAAGTCGTAGCCGCCAATTCGGATGTGTCCTCAGTCTCATGGACTTTCTGGTATCTGCGTATTGACGTCCTTCACTGCGATGCGTGGTGTGTAGTTTTAATAACCATCGTGTACAGCTGGGTAAATACTTAATGTCGATGCTCAATCAAACCGTACGCTCTCGGCCACCTGCCGACGAAGAAGTGATCATTTACATCTAGCTGTGTGTTGGTAAAGCAGTATTTGTTGAAGTGTTTTTATACATTGTGGTAACTTGCTTGGAGTGTGTATACGGTGCTTTTTGTTAAACTTCTGTAGTGTGTCAGTGGTCACGGTTGATATAGAAATAAAAAATATTTGTTTTCGAGTATCAGCATCCTTATAGAGTAAGCCACTCATATCATCATTTTTAATTAATAGATTGAATCACTGATATACTGAAATACGCCTCAGCAAAAACAAAAAATATATTGAGAAATTTGTTTTTAAAAGAATTTGTGATTATTTGAATTATGAATTGTTCTTTAAAAAAAATAAGACTGATCTGAAAGACACGAGAGAGAAAATCAAATGTTTTAGAAGAACTCATCGGTTTCAAATGAGGAACTGCTATAGAAATGTCATGAGGACAGTTTGTCCATTTTGTATGTATATCAGCAGGGTGGACTTTCTTGGGGTTAAAAAGCATGAGCCATTTCAGTTAAGGTTTTGTCAAGTTCTCTTTAATAACTAGCGCATTTAAGAGGGCAGCCTAAAACCAATTGTCCACACTTCTAAACCGTCAATGTCCACTTCTGAATAGCCGATTGAGGATTTATATAATTTGGGTTTCTACCCTTACCAGGGATGAGATTGTTCAGACTTTTGGCTGAATTCAGACTTTTTATGTCGGCCCGGTGAAGAAAATCAGACAATATTATTTCCACAAATAAAGAAATCCTGCTCATTGGTCTACTTCTCTAGTGCTTTGGATACTGTTTCCAAAAGCTCCTTGGAATCTATAACCCCAGGGGTTACCAAACGGTAGAAATGACATCATTTCAACATACCTTTGAATTTGTATCCAAGTTTCAGACTTTTTCTCTAGTAATGACTCTCACCCCTGCCTTACACAAATGTGTATTAAGCACTGTATACTCACTACTATCCCGAGTTTTGTGAAAAACAGTCCACAGGCAAATCAGTCGTGTGGGTTTCGAACCAACGACCTTTGTATTGCTAAGGCCAGATGTCTTACAACTAGACCACCGAGCTAGCCCAATGGCTAGAGAGGTGTGTTTGAATCGATTGAGTTTTATCCTGCAATGGCGACGGAGGTTTGTGCCAGGTGGTTGAGATACACGATCAGGGATGTTACGGAGGGAGTTTTGGACATCAGTTGACTATCTTTTATTTTCCATTGTTCTTCTGACCAGGACTTTGGAGAAGTGTGAGATCTGCTGTTTTGCGTAAGGTTTTTATATAGTGGTGCAGCGGTTTATTTGATATAGCTGTTGATGTCTTGTTTTCATCTATGTATAGTTTCATATGGGATGTGTAGGTGGTTAGAGACCTTCTGATGGCCAAGGGCCAAGTCCGATGTCTCGGAAGGCAAACTCCAAAGGAATAGAGAACGTAGATGATCTCTCATAAAATTACTTAGAGAACCACACCTATACTTGAACATGCCATAGTGGCCCAAGCTTTCACAAAAATAATGACAATTGATCATTTGCAGTTATGTAGTCACTACGGTAGATTGGACCACAGAGAAATTACATGATATTGTGTATGATGGATGACGTTCGTGCAAGGAATCACATATCATACATAGAATGGCTTTCATAATGACGCAAAAACAAGGAAGTCGGATCATCAGATTATGATCCCTGGATCAGATTAAAAAAAAAAAACTTGTGATCACTTCTTAATATATTACATATATTTAAGATTATAAAATGTGCATGCAGATGCGAATTCGTGACGAAGATCAATGTAGGCACAGCGAATGTAATGAATCGGAGGACTAATGTACCATTGGTAAATCTGAGAGCTCAAATACTACAAGACTGTTTTGCAAGCAATGCTGACTGGAACGCATCTTTATTTTTATCTCACTATCGACTAGTCTTGTACAAATTTGATCTAGACTGGGTAGACCCAACTAGCCCAATCGAATTGAGACAGTGAAACTGCAAAAATTGTCATCGTCGTCACTCAACACTTACCAGGGCCCAATTGCATAGCGCTGCTTAGCGGCCGATTTTGTGCTTACTGTGTGATTTCCATTTCATAGCGCTGCTGCTGACCGTAATCACACGAAAAGGCCTGCTAACCGTGCTTACTGCACGAAAATAAATGACGTCACAATGCAAATCCATGGTGTACGCGCAATTAGCCACCCTATTTTTCTGCAAACCTGGGAAAAACACTTGCACCTTAGCAAATTTGCTACAGTAAGCACGAAAATTTGCTTACCGTTCAGCAGCGCTATGAAATTGGGCCCAGAATTGACCCGGATTCTGGATCCGAGTGGTCCTGATCCATTTCGGGTCCAGTTTGACCCGGAGTCCCAACCAAAGTGACACGGAATCTGAATCCAATGATCAGGGCCCAATTTCATAGCGCTGCTTGACGTAAGCAAATTTGCGTGCTTACTGTAGCAGAAAAATTAGCGTATTTCACAGGTTATCAGAAAAATTGGGCGGCCATATTGCGTGTTTACCATGGATTTGCATTGTGACGTAATTATTTTCGTGCGGTAAGCACCGGAAGGTTAGCATGCCTTTTTGTGCTTACTGTTAGCAGCACTATGAAACGGAAATCGCACAGTAAGCACAGAATCGGCCGCTAAGCAACGCTATGAAATTGGGCCCAGATGGTAACCGAAGTCAAAGTTTTACACAGGGCCCAATTTCACCACACTGCTTAACGGTAAGCAAATTTGCGTGCTTACTGCGCTATGAAATTGGGCCCAGGTCAATTTACTGTTGTTATATCAGTCTTCTGGTATACCTCTTTGTTCAAGTTCTTGTAATTTTCATTATACTATTCTTTAATGTAGTGTATAAACATACCCGGGTTCGTCGTTGGTTATAAATGATTGATTGTTTTGAGTTCCTATTGCAAGTTTTACTGAATAACTTGCAATAGCCCTGTTGTTATACCGGATATAGCTTGACCATTATATCCGTATACGTCACAAACAACTTTCCTGATTGCCATAACTTCTGTCACATAATACTCAAGGAGCCCATAGCATTGATATTAACGTTACTATTTAACATTTGTAATGATGCATCCTCGAGTTTTTAATATTGGGTTTTTTTCCCTCGCACGTGAAGTCAAGAATAAATCAAGTACTATGATCGTGCATCTGACGTTTATTTATTTTTATTTTTTTAATTAATCTTTAATGACTCCGGAAACAAAATTTAAGATTCATGGTCTTGAGACTGCATTTGGATCGGGTTTTTTTATTGCCGGGAAACGAAAACCTAAGACTAATGTTTGTGAGTTTTTAATTCTTAATTTTTGTTTGTATAACATTTATTTTATTGTACTGTATTGTATTGTATTATAAAAGCTAACACAATCACAAACATTGCCAATGTCACATTCGAGCTGATGATCAGACGCTTTTTTATTAAAGGGAAGTTATATCTTTGGTAATTAATCCAAACAATCACAGCCTAAAAAGACCTTCATTTTGAGAAACAATTCCTTTCAAAGGTATGTGGTTTTAGAGAAAGTGATTCAAATCCATCTCAATATTAAAAAAAAGTTTCTGCAAAAAAAATGTTTCTCAGATTGTGTCTATTACGGATTATTCTTCATGCTCCAGATTTTCGGCGGTATCTAAAAAATGCTATAGACCTAATACAACCTTTTGAAATGAAAATTTCCCAGGTAAATTCTGTTTTAAACTAAGTATTTAGAATTAAAACAATCGACCAAAAACCAAAGGTATACTTTGTCTTAAACGTCTTACTGCGATAATGAACTGATAATAACTTGTATGATGGGTAATACAATTTAGAGCCTGCGTCAAAGACAAATAAATTATGGTATCGGCTCTAATACCTGAGACGAGTCCTCCGTTACCTTGGGACGCGTAAATTCTGGTTAATTTAAGTATCTTCTGCTGCTATGTGTCGGTTAAAACGAGTTAAAAAATGAAAATTGATTGCGGTATAAAGGACTTTACATTAATGAAGACATTGGGCGAATAGCACACAAGCGGGAGGGGGAGACCACACACTAACTTTTCAGTTTAATTGCAAATTCAATTCGCTAACATAGTAATCGAAATACCCTCGCACCGGTAATGAAGTTGGCTTAAATTGTGAGTGGACTGACCCCGGAGTCTGCTGCCAAGCGTATAGAGGTGGCTGAGTCTTGGTATACACGAAGAGTAAGTGGACATTTACGCGGACAATTAAGATGACAAGGGTCTGAGACAAGTTGAACCGGAAGGGATGGGGCACATACGGTCTGAGCCGCAGCGACCGGAACAAGGGGCGAACAGACCACTTACTTTAAGGCAGTGGACACCTTTGGTTATTGCATAGACACTTTTCTCACCTGGTGTATCCCAACATCAATATGTATAAAATTGAAAATCTGTGAAAGTTTGGACTCAATTGGTCATCGGATTTGCGAGAGAATGATGAAAAGATAATCATGCTCGTCGCACAAATTCTCAAAAACTACGTTACATATAAGAGTGAGCCGTTTCTCACTATGTTTTGTACTAGCAATTCAGCTCTCCATTGCCCGTTAACAAGTAACTTTTTATGCTAACAATCGTTTTCAGTAACTACCAATACTGTCCAAAGTGCCTTTAAATAAAACAATTAAATTTAACAATGCATAGGGTGGCCTACAAGTTACACAAAATAAAACATTATAATACATTTCGAGAAAACAAAACGATCAAATAGCTTGAACGAAAACGACACTGTGTGATCTTTGCTGAAATTCATTTTAAATGGTTCAATCAACAAAGTCCGACTCCGCATGAGATTAAACAGATTTTAACTTTTAAAAAAAAAAACACCGATCTCTCCCTCGAAAAGCCCCCTAACGTAATCACTACGTCATTTGTTTGGCCGCTTTGTTGCAGTAAAGGTGACAAAGCAATACCATCTTTGGTTCTTCGAAAGTAAAACCACTCCATAGTTCAATAAGCACACAACAAAACAAAAATATAGAGTATATCTTTTATATAACGGCAACCAGCATGAGCCAATGGATGTTTTTTTTTTCGATCAAAGTGATTTAGGTGACATAATTTCTCCGGGGGAGATGTACCGTTTGAACTTTCAGATCAGTAACCTGTCACATAGAAATTAATCAAAGTACATAGCAAAATTAGGGTGTTAGATTTGACACCATGGGTGCTGTCACATATAGATACCAAAAAGTATATTCTAAATTTACGCCATTAGGGTGTTAAAATAATACTAATTTCTGGCACCATCGTGTAAATTGACATTCTTTGTTGGAATCTATTATGTGACAACTCCCACGGTGTCAATTTTAAACCCCAGTTTTGCAGCGTAATGTGGAACCTTGATGACAGCTAACGACAAGCAAAACTTGTAAAAACCACTCTGATTTTCCTCAACATCAATTATCAAAACATGTAAAAATTATACATACCGAGTGAGATGAACTTCGTAGTTTAAGGAGAGACAGTTATCTTAGCTGGTTGACCGGGCGGTGCAACTGATCCAGTCGCATGTATGAAGAGAGCGCTCAAACCGATGAAACTGAGAGAAATCCTCCGTCTATTGTTAATATGTCAGGCCCGTCGTCTTTAAGTATTCCCTGCTGATGATGCACTGGTGCTTCTATTGGTACTCGGCATCCACGGGCAAGCGATTATATCCCCCTCTTTGAATCGCTAACTATTTCCACCACTTAGCGGAGTGATAGCCGTCACGTGATGGTATATTTTTTTTACCCCCCTCTAATTCAGTGATCGCGTGTGTATTTCCGTGTGGGCGGGGTCTTGCGTTAGTATTAATTTGTCATGGTACCCATCCTCTCCCTCCTATGTGCACGGTCTGTGGTCATTTTGAACGGGAAACCAGCTAAACTTTCTTTCATCGTTACCGAATTGCGATTTAGTATGTATTTGTTTAAAACAACTTTCTTCCCCGATGCTGCAATGTTCTGCGAACGATTGAGTGACGTAACAACTCACGATATCCCCCATTGTAATACTGAATTGATTGTGACTTTGGTTTTGCAATGATACTGGCACTGTACAATGTATATTCATCAATAGTTATCTCTTATACAGATTGACTTATGTGATTTCGAAACCACTATGAACGGTGTTACGTGCATAAGCCATTTTGAGATATGGTGAACACATTCATGTGACACTACTGCGTCTTGGGTAAAAATGTACTGTATTCGCATCACCCAAACCAAACAGTGCACACCTATCCGTCATACCTCAAACAGGCTAATTAGTCAGGATGAACACTGAACAGTGGTGCATTGCTCAGTTGGTGAACATTGGCACAGTTTTCCCCAAAATCCTAAGGTAATTAAAACCAGCCATGCTCTATTTATAAACTACCTGTCAATGTAATTTGTGTTCAAATGACGACACTATGAACTCTTAATCGATAAGCCACTCCTCAAAACTTGTCACAATTCATTAAGGTACAGACCTTGGGGGTAATGACATCAGTAGTGTGCGTGTTTCACATAAGGATTTCACTGGATGGGAACAAAAATCATGTTATAAACTGCCTGGTATCCTCAATGCGTTAGATGATATCATGATGTTTTTTCCCCCTTCTTCTTTTGAAGAACATATAATTACGGAAAGCATTATTATCTCTTTCAGGTTAAGCGGAGAGGGATGTAATGTTCAAAACAACAGTTCAAACAATGACATGTTTACTCTTAAAAATATTGTTAAAAATAAGGTGGTACTGCTATAGTTTTTTAACTTGAACAAAAACAATCTTGTTTGAATGGTTTCTCTGAACAGCTCTGAGCATATTAACCGAATATTTGATTATTACCAGTGTTCATTTTCCCCTTCACACACTTTCAGGTTTTCGTAAAAGCTTTTACGGTGTTAGCTGTTCCCACTTTTATATTAATCAGTCGTCTTTTATTAATATTTCATAATGATATACACCAAAAAACAGACGAATAAATTCGCTGTTGTTGGCGTCATGCTTGCACTTCAAGCAGGATAAGTCTATTTGAACCATAGCCCATCTGTTTAATGATTTATTGTTGTCTCATTGTTCTTTTAGAAAAACCGCTAAGGTTGAATATTGACTTTATACATTGTGGGTGATTAGAACTGTGCAAAAAAGGAGAGATACTTTTAACTGACAAAGGAAATGATTTTTAGTAGGTCGGGAAGGACATCTGAAATTTGATTTAATGCTGGAACGTCGCACACGCGTCAAGGTAATTTTCTGGGTTTTTTTTTTTTGGGGGGGGGGGCTAGGGCGATGTGACTGTTTGGAGCTGTGAAAGTGTGGCTCTGTGTTTATATTTGATAAGAGGAAACGTAGTGTCTGTTCCCAGAAGTCAAAGATTTGGTTGATGGACCGTTCTGTAGTTTATGTGGGGGAGTTGGCCCCACCTGCCATCCCAGGATATTTTGTATTTTTAGAAACAGAACACTGAAGATTCTAATTCATAGGAAGGATACCACAAGGGCCTCCATCCATGGGTGTGTGAGTGGGAGGGAGGGGGTGGGTTGTGATGTCTCAACGGGGGCCAAGACGCCTCTTTATTTTGGGATGTCCTTACCAGACAGTAGATCGGTCTACCAACAAGAGTGCACTTAATATCTATTTATGTACATAGGTATATCTCACGTTACTATACCGTTGATTTTAAGACCAACCCGGGAGCACAATTATTTGTTTAAATCAGGAAGCAGATATGTATATATAGGTGCTATACACTTTTGAAATGGCTGCCGAATAAAACATATATGATTCAGGGAGAGAGGGTTAATATGTATGGATAGCTTATGGACTCAACTTCCACATTATACAAAAAAGTCCGAAAATAGTTCTTGCTTTGGTGAGCACTGCTCACTTAGCCTTCCAATTTGTGGGAGGTAAAGTCCTTTGGAGCTTACAAAATTAAATCCAAGATGTCAGCTACTTGTTCTTCAGTGAGCAGTGCTCACCCAAAAATTGATTATTTTCAGAATTTTTGGTATCATATGAAAGTTGAGTCCAAAAGCTTTCTATGTATCTTAACCTTTTCCCCCATAAGCGAATATTTTATTTCAAAAGTGTGTATTTTTTGGAAACACGGTGTACCGAGGGGACAATGAACACACTTCCCAAGTCATTGATGCTGCGTCTGACCCAGTGACGGTGCACTGGTCCTCGTGCCCCTCATTTGACGTTCGTATCCCCTGATGCTCCCCATTTGAAATCTCGACTTTTAGATAAACGATTTTCAGAGTAATTAATGAAGCATTTTAACAGCTTTATTAATGATAATTTCATTGTTTTGACAATGCATTTTTCATTTGATGATAGGCATATTGTTATTGATTGTTATTTTGATTATCTATTGGATCGGAAATAAATGTCTTGAAAATGAATTTGAAATCTTGACTTTTGAAAATAAAGATTCATGGTAGCCTAGGAAAATACTATACAAAATCTATAAGTTGCTGTTTCAAAAATTCCCATTGCTACTCAAAATTAACATTCAATGAGCCAGAAACATGATCATCAATATTTTGTTTTGCATCAAGTATATAGCGCATGTGATAAAACGTAAAAGATACAAAGCAAAGAAGCAGCGCTATGAAATTGTGCCTAAACAGGATAACGGGTCTTCTGTTGGAGTTAATTTCGTCATTCGAATAATTATTTACAAAATAAATAATTCGAGTATCCATCGCAGGGTAAATTAGTCGGAATCAAATTCTTTAGTTCATCGACAACTTTTGTAAATTAAATTTGATTTTCTATGATGACGCAGGTCCTGTTAATTCTTTGTTCACTTAACCGTTGGACCCAGTTTGCCGGCAAAATTTAACACTTAAACAAACATCTGCTTCATTTAGTATTAATCGGGGGGTAAATATCAATTGGTAATTAATGTCCTCGTATTTTGACCCGAGTACGAGTATTTACTCATATCAAAAAGTGGGGGGGGGGGGTAATCTTTAAAAACCACACCACCGAAATCCAGCAAGACAAAATATTTGATAAATGGAAATTTGCATCTGGGATAAAGAATATTAATTTTGGTTTTACCCATAATTATTACACACCGATGTGTATTACCACTGTACTCTGTACTCTCCCAAGCTCTGTGACATAAAAAATCACATGTATATTACTCAGGTGGGATTCGAACCCACAACCTTTGCAATTCTAGAGCACCGTCTTGGCAACTACACAAAATATTATATAAAAAGTTAATGTACGCTTAGTTTAATTTGAAACAAAACTTGGGTATTAATTGGTAGTGTACATATAAATTTGATATTGATATTGAACAAATTCTTGGCTAAACCTTTGTGTTTATAAATGTATAATATAAACTTTAGAAGATTCAAAATACAACTTGCCAGGTATAAGGGGAGTCAATTTTGAATGTGTCCTTGTTTTTAAATAAGTCATCATTCAATTTTCCCACCCAAACCAACAATATAGGTCCACATATTTTATTGCTTTTTTGTTTTACTTTTAAAACACAACCTCTTATTAATTAAAAAGAAATTCTAAAGTAAGCACATAAATATTATCGGTTAAAAGTGTGAGGATATAATTGATTTGTATGAGTTCTACCAGTGAATGTATCATGTAATAATAAATAACCGTGCAAAAAAAACCCTGTGAAATAGACCACGTGATGACGTCACACTCTAAAACAACGCCCTCATTATTGCGGCAAAAGGCGGCAGATCATTGGACGACAGCAGCCGGTGCATAAAACCACATGCGTGACCTCACCTATCAGCAGCGTTGTACCCTTAAAAGGGGTCTACTGGTGATTTCCCTGGTTTGGGATTTTCGAAAGGAATTCATCACGGGATGATCTTAATAGCAACTAAAAAAAAAAAAACGTTAAGAAAAAAAATCAACGATCCGCAAACTTAAAAATAAAATAAAAATGGACGACTCTTCAAATAATACCTAGGTATTATCCGATTTGTGAATAATTCAGCAAGAATAACTACTTGACCCATGAGCACGAATTAAGATGCACGATAGGAAACGAAGTATGACTGAACTCCTTAAAGCCCAAATTAATGAACACGTGCTTGTCCACAATCATCGGTGGAGTGGTGCCCGAAAAACGGCGAAGGGCACTCAGGAGAGAAGCGCTTCCTCTTAGGGGTGTTGGATTACCGGGCCGTGCCGTTAAAACCGCGACTAAGACCGACTGAAGATAGAGAAGAGAAAGGGCCCGAATGGAAGGATAATATGAGGTCACGATAATATTCCTTTTTCTTATTCCACGGTGATTTCGACTGAATATGGCTCAGAGATACCGGGAAATGTGCGCAAAGCTCGGTGTCAAGACAGCACGGTTTGGTCCCTTGGGTGCGAACAGTATAGGTGTTATATTTATCAGTACGGTACAACAAGTGAAATCTTTTGGCGAACATTTTGTAAGAAAAATATATCGGGTGTCACAACAACACGAAATAATACGACAAATCCACCCTCATTGAAGAAGCTGGTGATTAATATAATCCATGGTAATAAAAGTAATGGACCGATGCTCCTGTCAGACCTTTTGATAGTTGTTGACAATGCTCATTGTTGAGGGAAAAGAATAACTGCCTCGTTTAACAATTAAAACAAAGGACGTGACGGTAATTGTTGTTATGCCATAAATAGTTCAAGTGTAAATTATTCTTTCTGTGTTTGTTTGAGTGGACCGGCGCACTTGAATAGCTCATGAATAGCTAGACCACAAATGGGATGAATGGTGGCAATTTGTCAAATTGCTGTTACGGTTAATTTATGAGCAAATTCTTTTGTGTATGAGCCTTTTATTTCAGGTTAGTTTTACCATGCATGATCTGATCGGTCTTTGTTATTTATATCCTATGCGCCATTAGTAATAGCAATAACAATTCATCCCACGCAGTTTGATTGGTTTTGAATGTAGCTCGTGTGCACAAAACACAAATGGAGGAGTTGTACAACAGAATGTATAAGTGTCAAATCAAGTGAATTCACTCAATAAATCTTATTAATAGCAATTTTTAAAACTGGTAAATGATAGTTGTGTCAACTTCGTACACTGTATAGAATATAAATGAAAGAATATGAATGCGATGGTTTCCAAAATAACTAGTTTGAATAACTGAATGTAAACGGCATGAAAAGAGAACAATTAAGGATATTTGATCAATCTAAAAGTTTGACACAATGAAGTTGGCACGAACTCGGGCATCAAACATCTAATACTGCCTTTAGCAAACACTTGGGCACGTCATACAATGCCTTTATGCCTTCATGTGCACACTATTTCTTAAAAAGAGATAAATTGCATTTCGTATCGTGTCTTGAAATTTAGATTAGCTTAGTTATTTGTGGGTGCACCCTTTCGAGACAACTGTGTGTATCTAAAGAAAACGCCACAGGAAAACAGTGACAACCGTGTAATAAATAGCTTTAGGGTAAAACTAAATCAGAATGCTTCAGACTAATATCTTACAATAACCAACAGTAATCAAACTGTCGGTTGACACCAGTCAAAATAGCGCGAATCTGACAGCGAGTCTAGACGTGAATTAAAGGGAAGGTACACATTTGGCAATTGCTCAAAACAAATATTGACTTAAAAACTTACTTGGTAACTAGCAATGGAGAGCTGTTGATAATATAAAACTATGTGAGAAACGGCTCCCTCTGAAGTAACGAATTTTTCGAAATAGAGGTAATTTCTCACTAAAATATTAAAAGACTTCTAGCTAGAAGTCTTTTATTCCTATCTGAAAGCACACAAATTCGTCCAACAAGGGTGTTTTTTCTTTCATCATTTTCTCCCAACTCCGATGACCAATTGAGCTCAAATTTTCACAGGTTTGTTATTTTATGCATAATGTTGAGATACACCAAGTGAGAAGACTGGTCTTTGGCAATTACCAATAGTGTACCTTCCCTTTAAGAAAGTGTCCACTGTAAGTCTGACAGCGTTGCCCTATTCCAGAAAGTGATTATACTCGGCCTAATCATTTCTACCTCCATGGTCTCGAAAAAATAAAGGCCCAATTTGTATGAGAGGCGTCAGCTATACCCGGTATCGCAACTCTACAGAACTAGGGAAAACATGTGGGAATTAATCATGATCGCGGAGTCTTCAATCTGATGTAAAGATACAAAATTACCGGATTATGTTGTAGACATGGGAAAACCTAGTCAAAATGAAGTATGGAAATAAATACAAGTTTGAATGAATTATTTGTATGAAAGAAGGAAAAAATGCGGCAAAATGTTCTGGTTAGCAGAAATGAGCAGGGCCCAATTTCATAGAGCTGCTAAGCACACAAATTTGATTGGCATGGAATTTTTACCTAGATAAAAACAGAATTACCAAACAAGTTTCCACGTGACTTTCAGGATAAGCAAACAACAGCTGAATGCCAGTAACAAGCAATATGCAACAAATAGACATGTGATTGGTAATCTTGTTGTTATCAAGAATAAATTTTCATGCTAAGCATTTTGTTGTGCTTAGCAGCGTTATGAAATTGGGCCCTGGTTACCAGTCAAAGATTGTACATGTGACGTAGTATTTTGACTGGTAACCTTATTCTGGTGAGCATAATTTTGCTGTGCTTAGCTGTTTTTGTGCTTAAACAGCTCATATTTTGCCCTGGCTATAATATTTCAGCACGACGACCAGAAAGATTGTGATGCGAAGGGTCTAAAACTTAACCACGATGAATTTTTCATTCAAATAATATTATACATTATTAACTGAGAATGGACCTCAATATAGGTCAACCATGATAATTCCCCCATGGGTCAACTGCGTGGCATCTTCGAACACTGTCCACACACAGTCATCAATATGAACAACACCTATAGGTTGCGTATTACGTGGTGTCACTGTGTAGTTCTGTAGTTCTGTCAAGCAAGACATACTCAGCAACAGGCATTTTGCAAATTATTCGTCCCCCATACTCTTCGACAATTTATTTTAATTAAATCCAGTGTTGCGCATTACGTAGCGTGTAGTTCAATCAAGTATGACATTTTCTGCAACAAGTTATTCGTCCCAAAATCATACGATAAATAATGACGGCTCTGGTGAAGTTTCCACGGCCGCAATTGTTGTTTTCTCCATTTCCATCTTCAACAGCTTTCCTGTTTTAATTTTATTTTTAAGGATTCCTTTTTTTGAACCGATTTGAAAAGAAAGAAGACTCCCTCTGAAGTGACGTAGTTTTCGAGAAAGAGGTAATTTTCCACGAATTTGATTTCGAGACCTCAAGTTTAGAATTTGAGGTCTCGAAATCAAGCATCAGAAAGCACACAAATTCGTGTGACAAGGTTTTTTTTCTTTCTTCCAATATTATCTCGCAAATTCGACGACCGATTGAGCTCAAATTTTCACAGGTTTGTTATTTTATGCATATGTTGAAATACACCAACTGTGAAGACTATCTTTGACAATTACCAATAGTGTTCACTGTTTTTAAGCACTACGGCAATGACAATTTCGTAGTGCAGATAAAAAAATGTTTTCCCGGCCTGCCAGAGTTTCCCTGTCTGCAGCTACTATGTCGGATGGGCACAAAATAATCAGTTGGACAAGCATGGAAACGGTATTGATGATACGTTCAATATGAGATGGGCACAACGGGTGAAGGTGGTTGTAATTTCGGTGGGTTGAGGGCCATCAATCAGGTCATTGCTTAATACACAGCGATGATTTACCGCATCGGTTTCCCTTTGAACAACCGCTGACTATAATTACCCACTGGTACGTATACCGGGTATGCGGGTTGGAACAAGTTACAGGCGACATCAAGGGTCCCTTGCTTATTTTAAGCATGGTTAATCGAGGCTACATTGATATTTAGGCCCTTTTCAGACGACAGCGATAAAGCAAGGGTCCCTTGCTTTTGTTTAACAGGTTGCAACCATTGTACACAGTGCACCTCGTGTGAAAGGACAACAGTGATAATAACGTCCATATAGGGCGGCTAGTTGAGATTTCACTGAGGACCTTGGACAATCCACACATTGTCGTCCTTTCACACGAAGTTCACAGATTTACAAATAACTTACAGGGTATACGGAAGGTAGTGGTGAAATACTTCTTTTGAAATATTATTCCATGAAATGCTTTACTTTTTGAGAAAACAGTAAAACAATATCAATTCTCGTTAACGAGAATTACGGATTTATTTTAAACACATGTCATGACACGGTGAAACGCGCGGAAACAAGAGTAGGTTTTCCCGTTATTTTCTCCCGACTCCGATGACCGATTAAGCCAAAATTTTCACAGGTTTGTTATTTGATATAGAAGTTGTGATACACGAAGTGTGGGCCTTGGACAATACTGTTTACCGAAAGGGTCCAATGGCTTTAAAGGATTCGGGTACTTTTTCAAAATCCCTTTTTTCAAATTAAACTTACAGGGTTTGAAGATAATGATTGTGAAAAGCTTCCCTTCAAATATTACTAACTGAGGTTCTGTAGTTTTTTGAGAAATTAGTAAAACAAGTCACAAAATAATTTTCATCTCAGGCAGACGAAAATTATTTTAGCATGTAAAATCCAATTAAACAGTTATGATATTATATCATTATCATAGCATAACTGGTTAATACGTTTTTACATGCTAAAAGTGAGACGATAATTTTTTTTTTTTTTACTCATGTCTCAAAAACTACAGCACCTCAGTAAGTAACATTTCAATGGAAGCAGACTGTGAAAGTTTAATGTAAATCTGTGTGGACATAGTGTTTCGTTAGGAAAAGTACACAGACCCTTTAAAGGCAGTGGACACTATTGGTAATTGTCGAAGACTAGTCGTCACAGTTGGTGTATCTCAACATATACATAAAATACCTAGCTGTGAAAATTTGAGCTCAATCGGTCATCGAAGTTGCGAGATTGTAATGAAAGAAAAAAACGCCCTTGTCACACGAAGTTGTGTGCGTTTAGATGGTTGATTTCGAGACCTCAAGTTCTAAATCTGAGGTCTTGAAATCAAATTCGTGGAAAATTACTTCTTTCTCGAAAACGATGGCACTTCAGAGGGAGCCGTTTCTCACAATATTTTATACTATCAACCTCTCCCCATTACTCGTCACCAAGTAAGGTTTTATGCTCGTAATTATTTTGAGTAATTACCAATAGTGTCCACTGTCTTTAAAAGAATGACAAGTGTCATCATGCAAAAACTGTTAGTTCCAGATCAATGTCTGTGCAATAACTTTTCTTTGCAAGCCAACCCATCCAATCATGGGCTGATGATGTATTGCAGATTGTAATCTTTCGAACGCTCGTTCCCGGTCCCCTCATAAATTAAAGCATGTTCGCCCGGAAAGATATTTTGGAACCGGCTGTGTCTTTAGTTTTGTCAACTGTGCACTGTGTATACTAGACCTGAGCAAGATTTGTCACTGTAAAAGTTTCATCTTCAGCAAATTTCCCCGATCAAGTTGAGCAAAAATTCATTTTATTTCATTCACAAACACGCGTTAAAACTCACGCATTTCCCCTTATTCAAACAAACTATATGTAGTTTCGTTTTTAGCTACAACTGCATTTATTTTGCATACAATTTGGTTACACAAAAATTCATATTTGAACCTAGTTTGGTCAAAACATATCAAGAAATTCTTGGAAATTAAAACATCACTTTTATCCTGAAACAATAGCCGTAGCAAGATTCAAGTCTTGTTAACTGTTCGTTGATATTGAATGTCTTTAACCGAAAGGCAGAATAGTCTCCAAGCACTTTCCGACCTACCAATTACAGTAATTTGATAATATTTCTAATACAATTAAAAGAAGAATGGCTTACGTCACAAGAGGGTTCCAAGTATAAGTGACGCACGTAATACGCTCTATTAATTGTCCTTTGTGATTGTTAGACAACGTTAGATTTGATTGGTGTTTGTGTTTTCTTAAACCTATTTTGTGAGGTCCCCTTTGGTTGTTTGCATACAGTTTGGTGATTTTAAGATGATGTTGAATTTGATTGTGTGGTATTATTGGGGTCTCCTTTTGTCGTTTGTATAGGCTATAGAGGTCTGCATGCTCAATCAGTGTTAAACATGTTGTCTAAATCTGTTTTGTCAACCCAATTTAAACATTTTTAAAAGGTATATAGGTCTCTATTATGTACACAAGATTTTCATACTGTACTACTTAGAATTGGTCTGTTGTACTTTAAGTTTTAAAGACACTGATGGACACTTTTGGCAATTGTCAAAGACCAGACTTCTCACTTGGTGTAACTCAACATATGCATAAAATAACAAACATGAGAAAATTTGAGCTGAATTGGTCGTCGAAGTTGCGAGATAATAATAAAAGAAAAACACCCTTGTCACACGAATTTGTGTGCTTTTAGATGCTTGATTTCGGAAACTCAAAATCTAATTCTGAGGTCTCGAACTCAAATTCGTGGAAAATTACTTCTTTCTCGAAAACTACCTTACTTCAGAGGGAGTCGTTTATCACAATGTTTTATACTATCAACCTCTCCCCATTACTCGTTACCAAGTAAGGTTTTATGAATCTCTGTATACGCTCGACAGGAAACTGATTAAATCTCCGGGCTGACACTATCAAACACGTTGCGTCTCCTGGTTATGACTATAGAGCAAGTCAGTCGAAACGTTGAGACCAATTAAGAACTTACTTCGCGGTAGTAAAGTTAATAACGATCCACTATAATTTAGAGTAGTTATCCTGGTTACAGTAGTTTTTGAGCTGAGTATTTCCACTCATCCGGCTTGTTGCTTGGTAGTTTTAATTAAAACGAAATAAATGAACGAGTGAACAAACCTGCGTTACCCTAGTTTAAACGGAACACAGTTGGGCCTCTGTGGAAAGCAGAACAGGGTTATATGGCCACCTAAGTCAAACAAAACACATAGTGGATAGCAATCCAGGCCGGCTGAACACAACCTTGTGTCAAGATTGATTGAGAGTACAACGCTGCGACTAGACTTCGTTCGTTCAGAAATCAATGTTGATATTAACAAAGCTTGGTGCAGAGGATTTTTGATGGGTTTGATTCATTGCGAACGAATGAGTAAGCTTAAAGGAACACTTTGCTTTGGATCTGACGAGTTGGTCTATAAAAAGCGTAACCGTTATAAAATGCATATGGTTGGAAAGATGTTTTAAAAGTAGAATACAATGATCCACACAAATGTGCCTCGAAATTGCGTGGTTTAACTTTACGGACTAACACGGTCGGCCATTTATGTGAGTCAAAAATTTGACTTCCATTAATGGCCGACCGTGTTAGTCGACGAGGTATAAGGAAAGCCATGTAATTTCGAGGCATGTTTTACGAGACACCCCATAGAGTTCAGTGCAAATAATGGGTTTAGAATTATGCATGCTATTATAGAGATTATTTAGCCAGACAAATTGTCATCTTCAATACAATTTTTAATGTATGTGAAAACTGTAATAAATATTGCACTAATTTAAAAAAAAATATACCTTAAAATAACTTTTCCTTTGTGGGTAAAAAAAATATCCATGAAAGCTTAGATCGTACGTAGGTAGCTACTAACTAAATCGTCTCCTCTGAAATGACTTATTAAGTTGATTAATTTGGAATAAGACACTCTGTTATTCGTTCATTGAAGAAAATTACGTACTTAGAGTGACAATTTCCTTGTTTCAGGTCCATGGGGCCACTGCTGACATTTTACAAAGAAAAGTAGTCATTTTGAAGGTCTTAAACAGCAAATAAAGGATGATCTCAATATGTCAACTATTACCTATTTATGACCAAATAGACATCGCAGATACCGGTTAATAACCATTTTACTCTCAAAATTTGCATTTAGTAATAAATATCTCGAGTCAAAAATGCACCCGGCCGCGCGGCTTTTTCAGCCGAGAGTCAAAAACGGCTTATCTATCGCCAGTGACGAATTTCTCCTATTGGTTTTGAACACAGTTCTCCAGCTTTGGCATTTCCACACCAAATAGCCGCCACTGACGTCACGATTCCTTTGTCGTGCGGGTTTGTTTGATCCCACGTTTTTCATAAATTTGGCTTAGAGCGTTCTGGAGAAAAACCCATTTTTACCATGTTTTAACGTGAGGTAAGAGACTCGTCATAATTTTTATGTTTCCTGGATGGACTGCAGCTGTTAAACAACTGTAATATCTTACTATATATTTGAGATCATCCTTTATTGGCTGTTTAAAACCTTTCCGGATGGAATATAAACTGCGCCAATAAAGTATCTAAACACTTACAAATGGTCAGATTTATCGGAACCTGAAATAGTATACAAACAATTAATTGTTCGTTTCTATTCACCGTTAATTTATGCACGTTTTGACACATCTTGTGTTGCGCTACGATGTTGTTTGGTGGATTTATGGACACTTGAGTGGCTTAAGGTCGAACTTCAAAAGTTGCAAAAGCCCCTATTCACCCCAATTCCAAAAGGGAACTCACATAAGCATCACACTCGGACAAAATCAAGACAAAAGACACAAACTCGTTTCGTTTACATGACCATGAAATTAATTGCCGTATCTTTAACTCTAAAACTGCTGTTATCCTGTCCTCCATTCTTGGTGTGTCCTCCATCACTGTCCTGAACGGCAAGGAGTCGTCTTCTCATACTCTCAATGAGACCTCTGATCTGTCCCTGTTCAATTCCCTGCCATTTCCTGATCAGGATGCGTCGCAAACCCCTCGAGAGTGGTGTCAGGCTTTATGGACTTGTTCACTTTCTTCTTCTGCTGCAGAAGTCACCCTCGGACGGCCACTCATTGGCAGGACGGCCACTCATTGGCAGGTCGTCCACATTTCCCTGAGCTTGGTAGCGATTCCACCATTTACTGACCGTCGCTGGTGACGTTTTTACCTGATGAGCTGCAGCTCGCATCGACGTACCGGCTTCTATCCTGTTTGGTCGTTTGAGCCATCTTTCCTGTTATCTTGAAACACCTTTCCCTGTCTTACCATTGTTGTATGCCTCCCATCTTTGACCCATTTGCTTGGTTACTGACAATTATTGGTGAGTATGTTCATCGCAACCGATTTATCCAAAACGCGATAAAAAAAACATTTATAAAAGGCGAGCAAAAGAAACGCCGATCTTACTCGTCACAATACAACGATTTAGCTTGAATAGGGGCTTTTGCAACATTTGAAATTCGACCTTAAGCCACTCAAGTGCCCGTAAATCCACCAAACAACATCGTAGCGCAACACAAGATGTGTCAAAATGTGCAGAAATTAACAGTGACTTGAAATGAATAATTATTTTTTGGCAAACTGTTTCAGGTTCCGATATATCTGACCATTTGTAAGTGTTTAGATACTTTATTGGCGCAGTTTAGTAACTATATACACTTTATGATGAGTGTGAGCTTTCAGATAAGAACCAATCCACAAATGTCTAGATAATAACCAATTTCGTTCTCTGTCTGTATAAATATTATTATAATAACATTTCGTACGTGGACAAAGATATTGACAAAATAGAGGGTCCACCATAGGCTAAATGGCTCAATTAGTTGAGCGCCGGAACGTTAAACTGGAGGTTGCTGGTTCAAATCTCGCTCTAGTTCATTTTGTTCATTAATCAACTCCAAATCAATACGATTTCTGTGACGACGAAACCACTGTCTATGGATGCGGTGCTTGAGAACATACCTGTTGGTTTACAGGCAGAAGACATAACCAGTCAATTAAAACAAAATGTCAAAGACTGATCAGGAAGCTGCTGTATACAATAAACCATCCGGTTGAAAAAGTTTTCCAAAATAAGACGCAACTAAAGTCTAGCACATTCAACGATGCGCCTCACTGATAAAATCTAAATGGGCCTCAGTATTTGGATTAAAAACAAAACAAAGAATCTTGCTATAATTTATGCATAGAAACGAGAGTAAATTATTGAGTTGAGGTATAAGCTTAAGCCTAATAGTCATCGCCTCGTGTGGGGAGTGGGTTGAGCTTCTACTACTTTGTTGCATGAAATGCTTAAAGGCAGTGGACACTATTGGTAATTACTCAAAATACTAATCATCATAAAACCTTTCTTGATTACAAGTAATGGGGAGAGACGGATGGTATAAAACATTGTGAGACACGGCTCCCTCTGAAGTGATGTAGTTTTCGAGAAAGAGGTAATTTTCCACGAATTTGATTTCGAGACCTCAAGTTTAGAGTTTGAGGTCTCGAAATCGAGCATCAGAAAGCACACAAATTCGTGTGACAAGTTTTTTTTTCTTTCGTTATTATCTCGCAAATTCGACGATCGATTGAGCTCAAATTTTCACAGGTTTGTTATTTTATGCATATGTTGAGATACACCAACTGTGAAGACTAGTCTTTGACAATTACCAATAGACCTTTATCACTGTGATCTTGAATTTCTCCAAATGATTTAAATGTTACCGAACCGAGGCTGGAATAACAAAATAGTCTGGTTCCTAAATGCAAAATAATTATTAGCATGTATTATGTTATTGGGATACGAGGAACATGGCCAAGATGGAAGCAGCATGCTTAAGGTCAATACCTCGCCGTATGCAAGTAGTATCTCACAGTGCGGTGAGTTACTGCCTCCCCTTCTTGTGAGCTGCTTTACGACTCACTGTGATGGGGAGTTGCATCGTTGCATGAGCTCAATAAAATAATTAAACGATTACGTGGCGAGAAAGTGAACCAACTGCTGTACTAACTCGCGTGGCGAGGTGAAAAATACGAACTATTTTGAAACCTCCTGTATCGATGAAAAATTTCGGCAAAACATGTGGAATGGACAATCTTTGTTTTGGTTTCAAGCAATATTTCTTCGGGACAAATTATTGGAACTTAAGTGATCCGGTCGTTCTCGTCAGATGGACCTCTTTAAATGCGCGGGCTTCTCATCTAGTGGTGTTTTTTCCCGCGCAAAACACTCGAGACGGTTCCGAACGGTTTTTACAAGGCTTTCTCTCAAGTGGGGATAAGTGCCCCTAGTTCATGCATCTAACGGATCCTTTCAATACGCTCTAAATCGACGGGTTCTTTTATAATGGACTGCGTAGGTCTGTTATTTACACATTTTTTTATTGATAGCTCTATAAAAACCACGGACCATTATGAGTTTTTCCCACTATACTAGAACCTTCTAGAATAGCCTCCAATATCAGACTGCGTATAAAATTGTCCCGGTGTGTTAACCAACATTGTGTCAACATTGTAGAAAATGTTTGATTGGAATAACAAGAAAGCTTTCACCAGGAGATGGATGCCGTGTGCAATTGAGATTGACTATCGCGGTCGGGTATTTAGCTCGAGAAGTGGGGTTTTTCAGGTCAATGGAACTCTGAAAGTAGGTCAGGCTAATAGGGTGTGTTGGATTTTCCCCGTTTTTGAACGACTTGTTCTTTATTCATAAATACCGCAGACAGTTTCGCTATTCCTATTGGTGGAGAGCGCGTCACGTGGGTGTGTATAAACCTTCGTTTATGACCAGTAAAAAGTATTGAAACATGGGCGTGACACGCGAGCTTGCACCTGTGATTATAAGACAGTTTCATCATTCCTATTGGTCGAGAGCAACGGCAGGGACAGTTGTGCCACATCACGCGATACGCGCGACGCGCACAGAGGAGTTGTTTACCCGAGGGCGGCGGAGGGCCTTACCATTTCATAGCTGGAGGGGTGTTGTGTTGAAAGAAATCATTGAACAATATTATAATTGTTGGGGTTTTTTTTACCGAAAAGGTATTTATGAATGGGAATCAAAGTGTGTTGAATAGGTTTTCAACTAGTGGTTTAAACCCGCCGAGGCCTGATTCTCGTCTCGGTAAAATTATAAAGAAGAAGAGATACGTATATAGTAATAGAACCTTAGTATAAATGTATTGTTAATGATAATTTGAGATATCAAACAATACTAGACTGCGTTGTTGATGACAATTTGAGTGGAATTAATGCGTGGTTTGACCGTATCAATCAGCCATTATGACCACCAAGCGACAGGTGAAGAGTTGGGATGCGCTACTTGCATTATTTATCGGGCAATAAAGGCACTGGACACATCAATGGTAATTACTCAAACGAATGGTTAGCATAAAAACTTACTTGATAACGAGCAACGAAGTGCTTTAGGTGGTAAAACTTTGCGAGAAACGGCTCCCTCTGAAGTAATGTGGGTTTTGAGCAAGAGATAACTTCTCACTTAATACTTCAGGCAGGAAGCCGTTTTTAGACATCTGAAAGCACACAAATTTGTTCATCAATAAGATATGTTTTTCTTTAATTGTTCTCTTGCAACTTAGATGACCAATTGAGACCAAACTTTCACAGATTTGTTATGTTATGCATATATTATGTTGGGACACACGGAGTGAAGATAATAGTCCTTGATAATTACTTAAGTTTTCAAGTGCCTTTAAAAAGTGGTGATAAGATTCCTTGACATTACTTAAACAGCTATGTTTTCACTTGTTTACCATTTTAATGGAATTTTGATATGTGTGCACTTCTGAATTTTTCGTAATTATCGATTAAAAAATTAGGCCCCAATATTTCTAAAGGTTTCGAAAAACTAAGTTTGATTTGTTATACCTCCATGCTGCAACAAAGCGGCTTTACAAATTGGAGCACCCAACTATGACGTTTTGAGTGGTTACGTAAAGGAGCTTTTCTCAAATCTCCCAGAAAAGCGCAGGATAAGGGTTTTCAAAATGATTGGGGTTTTTTTGTGTACACAATTCAAATCTATTTATAATCATGTGACTCGATTTCCTTTTAAATGAAATTCAGCAAAGTTCACGACTTGACATTTTCGTTCAAGCAGGTCTTTAAGTTTTCAAGTGCCTTTAAAGCCATTGGACACTTTCGGTAAACAGTATTGTACAAAGGCCTACACTTCGTGTATCACAACTAATATAACAAACCTGTGAAAATTTAGGCTCAATCGGTCATCAGAGTCGGTAGAAAATAACGGGAAACCCCACTCTTGTTTCCACACGTTTCGCCATGTCATGACATAATCCGTAATTCTCGATGTCGAGAATTGATAATTATTTTAATGTTTTCTCAAAAAGTAAAGCATTTCATGGAATAATATTTCAAGAGAAGTCTTTCACCATTACCTTCTGTAAACCCTGTAAGTTATTTGTAAATCTGTGAACTTTTGTTTTTTGTTTCTGTTCCGAAAGTGTATAATGTACGTATGTCTTGTCCTGTAGTTTCGTCGTCCCACCCGCGTGTCGGACGTGTTTTACGGAGCTCATTATAGAACGAGCTCCGTAAATCACACTCGAGGATTCGTGTCTTCCTTCACTAATAATGATACAATGGCAGGAAGATTTTAATCTAAAATCATGTGCTAATATTGGTTTGCCATGTTGTCGGGTACGACATGTCTTGGAGGTGACTGGAACGGGAAATGGTCGGCCTTTCTTGAAATAGTCTACATCATCACAACAAAGAGCAAAAGGTATACATTGCATATTCAATAACATCGCGTTGTGTGACTGAAATAAGGGTGAAACGAAAGACTTAATTGAAAAGGTCTTCAGATGGTTCGAGCCTCATACGTCAATATCATGACAGTCACGTGGTACGGATGTACCGTTTCCGTAGATCTTGCAATAATTTCGCATTCAAATTCTACGCGTATACATACAAAAAACATCATATGCATATACATGTACTGTAAACTGTACATTGTATCCAACGCTTTTATTGGTTCTGTAAAAGACCTGTCTTGTGGGACCAGTAGGTAAGAAATAGGTATGTATGTAGTATATTGTACCTATTTCTTACCAACTGGAGGTAATGGGGTTATAGAAATATAGACCTTCATGGTAAGAAGTATAGCCTAACATTCGCCAAATGATCTGGAATTATTTCAATAGGTGGCGCTACACAGCTGACTTTGATTTTGTTCGTTTGAAAGATCAAAATTGAAAATGTTGAAGTTTAATTTGGGATTTACTCCACTTTTCAATTAATCTGGTTATTCATGACAAATCAATCCGGGGATGTTAGGCTAAGTTTTGTTCAAGGCAGTGGACACTATTGGTAATTGTCAAAGACTAGCCCTCACAGTTAGTGTATCTCAACATATGCATTAAATAACAAACCTGTGCAAATTTGAGCTCAATTGGTCGTCGAACTTGCGAGATAATAATGAAAGAAAAAACACCCTTGTCACACGAAGTTGTGTGCGTTTAGATGGTTGATTTCGAGACCTCAAGTTCTAAACTAGAGGTCTTGAAATCAAATTCGTGGAAACCTACTTCTTTCTCGAAAACTACTTCTTTCTCGAGGGAGCCGTTTCTCCGATGTTTTATACCATCAACCTCTCCCCATTACTCGTTAACCAGGAAGGTTTTGCACTAATAACTATTTTGAGTAATTACCAATAGTGTCCACTGCCTTTAATATTGAGACAGATAGACAATGATTTCTCAGCAGAACGAAATCACCGACAAGATTGTGATTTAGAGCTGTACACGCAAAACTTTTATTAAAATGAATCAGGGTGTTAGAACCTGGGGGGGGGGCATCATCTGATTACCAAACTTAACTTCAACATACATGACTAAGGCCTTCAATGACTGTAACCAGTGTCAACAACGATTTACTTCATTATGTTTGTTTGATAAGCTGGAAAGATAACACTGCATGTGTAATTTGTACTGGGGTTGACGAGATTATAGCATTTTTCAACAGCATTTAGGAATGAATATTGTTGGATTTAAAGCTTTGCATGGTGGAAATAATAGGTGAAGTTTGTGGTAACAACATATATAAAGGAGTGATTGCTCTGAAAAAACATCGGTTCTTTTCAGCACGGTGCATTTGGGGTTGTCAATTGCTATCATGGTAGTAAATGTGAAATATTATATTACTCTGTATTATTGTTTAATATAATAGGTCAGTAAAACAGTACAATGCAAGCAATTCCATGCCTAAAGACGAAATGTTGTTCCTCTAACCCGTATTGAATGGTTTTGAAGGGCACGGAAAGGGATCAAGACTCCAATCTAAGCCCAGCCATCGAAAATGAAAGAAAAACAATGGGACATAAATATATAAGAGAGCTCCAGTTATCTCTGGGGTATGCAGAGTTTTTTTTATAAGTATTAAAGGCAGTGGACACTATTGGTAATTACTCAAAATAATTATTGGCATAAAACCTTTCTTGATTCCGAGTAATGGGGAGAGATGGATGGTATAAAACATAGAAACAGCTCCCTCTGAAGTGAAGTAGTTTTTGAGAAAGAAGTAATTTTCCACGAATTTGATTTCGAGACCTCAAGTTTAGAATTTGAGGTCTCGAAATCAAGCATCAGAAAGCACACAACTTTGTGTGACAAGGGTGTTTTTTCTTTCATTAATATCTCGCAAATTGGACGACTGATTGAGCTCAAATTTGTACAGGTTTGTTATTTTATGCATGTGTCGAGAAACATCAACTGTAAAGGGAAGTCTTTGACAATTACCAATAGTGTCCACTGGCTTTAAATAAACAACCCGTGTTTATCTCTTCGTGGGATCTTTGCCAAAGTGTCGATGTAGAACAGTAAAGCTTTTAATTATTCGAAATGTTTAGTGCATACTATAGGGCTGTTTAAACACACTGTTTCTAACTTTCTATCTATAGCTCGTTCACACCAAGTCTTGGCCCAAAACACCAGTAATCGAAAGTGGATATGTACATATACGCTCAGTTGGGTCTAGCTGGCTTATTCATCCCGTAGGATGGCGCGCTGTAGCGATTTTCAACTGAGCCTATCCACTATCGATCACTGACGTCTTGAGCCTAGACTAGTTTACACTTTGCGTTGTCTAAAAATAAAAACAAACAATATATCTATATTATTGTAGAACTAGGGTTCTTCTACGCCCTCTGTCGCTTCGACAGCCTCATAGGTTGCAGTGAAACCTTTGAAGTTCTTTAGTTCGTCAGATGTGAATTTTAGCACAACGTAGTTTGTCTGGGAGGTGATGGTGAACGGTGGTCTCTTACGGCCGCAGTGGGTCACCGTAGTCCCAAGTATAGGCTCAGTCATCTGGAGGCAGAAATATTGAGTCCAAGTTATACCTTTTTAGGGCCGGTGTCATAGGGAAATCGGTCCATTCCGTCCCCCATAATGGAAAAATAACATGGGCTGAAGTAAGATGATTCAAAAGAGGGCGCTATCAGAAGTTGTTTTTTTTTTACACAGATCGCCATACGGGGAGGGGCGGGGGCAGAACATCTGGGGGGCACACAGAATCTCCTTTCGCACACTCGGACCCGTCTCGCGTGGCTTTTTAAAATATATTATTCGGTCTGTTTAATTATGTCTTACAACGAGTCACATGATGCAATTTTAGGTCCTTACCAACACTTCGTAAAAGACATGCCCCAATCCTTTCACCACAGTTTGTTTCTTACCGTCAATCCAAGGACTTGGACACCTCTAACCAAAGTCCGACCAATTCTCATATAATATTTACCTCTAACTTATCAGCGAGACAAGCGGGCTCGTCCCCCTGCATGTAGAACCTTTGGAATGTGATGGCCACACGATATCCCGGGTCCACTACGATCTGGTATACACACTGCTCCCTAGCCTTGTATTTACTCGGGTATTCGGGACTTGAGAAGGCTCCCTGGCTGCTCGTCAGCATGACGTCACAACCTGTTGACGAAGTTTACAGTGAAATAGCTCGTTTATGCGACTTAAAGGAACACGTTGCCTTGGATCGATCGAGTTGGTCTTTCAAAAGCGTATGTAACCGTTTTAAATAAAATGCATATGGTTAGAAAGATGTAAAAGTAGAAAACAATGATCCACACAAATTTGCCTCGAAATTGTTTAGTTTCCTTTTACTTTGCGAACTAAACACGGTCGGCCATTTATGGGAGTCAACAAAAAAATAACCAACGGTTATAAACGCTTTTCAAAGACCAACTCGACCGATCCAAGACAACGTGTTCCTTTAAAGCCCTAATTAAAATGTTCAGTTTTCACCCACCATATTTGTGAAGTATTTATTAAAGGTTTAATTTTCTTAAGGAATTTAAATAGAATGTGAAGAATTGATTGTAATACGGGAGATCAGCTAACAGTACATTTTTTGCAACTTAAAAGAAAGCTTAGAGCTATTTCTGATCTATCAAAACGACTCGTGAAATATAAATTGTCTTCTCGTCGTCCAAAAACACCGTCTAAGGATGGGCTTGTCATTTTGGTGAATATTCCTCTCAACATACCATCGATCAAAAGTCAACACGTTAAAAAAAACGTACACTGTATATTATTTGTATGCTTTTCAATCTTATATTACAGTAACTTTATTTTCATCTCTCTCTTGCATTTTAGGTATCGTCAATAAAAACTACATCAGAAATGTCAGCATCATTCTGGTGGAAATATTTCATCAAGACATAACAGCACATACAGGTAAGCTAAATCAGTCAAACTCACTCACCGTGTATACTTAAAGGCAGTGGACACTATTGGTAATTACTCAGAATAATTATTGGCATAAAACCTTTCTTGGTGACGAGTAATGTGGAGAGGTTGATGGTATAAAACATTGTGAGAAACGGCTCCCTCTAAAGTGCCATAGTTTTTGCGAAAGAAGTAATTTTCCACGAATTTGATTTCAAGACCTCAGATTTAGAACTTGAGGTCTCGAAATCAACCATCTAATGCACACAACTTCGTGTGACAAGGGTTTTTTTTTTTTCATTATTATCTCGCAACTTCTATGACCGATTGAGCTCAAATTTTCACAGGTTTGTTATTTTATGCATCTGTTGAGATACACCAACTGTGAAGGCTAGTCTTTGACAATTACCAATAGTGTCCACTGTCTTTAAACAGAATTTGGTTTGAAGGTAACAGTTTCTCATTATTTTGTGATGAAGAAACACACCTCGTTAGACGCAGTAACGCTTCTCAGAGTGTTTGTTCCAGTTAGGGATTGTTATTCCTTATTGTGTATTTCTGCTCATACATTTAGGATTAAAAGAACCCCATTAATTTTCTTTTAAGTGAGCTTACCCCAAGTGGGTTCCTCGCTCCCCGCAGTGAAGTCATACTCGAGGACGAACCCGTGGCCACTCGCAAAGGTACGGTGCTGAACCACGGCGACGCTGGCACGTAGGGTCAGGCTCGAAGCGTACGAGTCCCTGTCAAAACATTGTTTGAATCCGTCCGCGCTAATAACAAGCTTTTCATCTGTAAAGTTATTATAAGACAAGGAACATTTCAAAAACTATAATTTACATACCCCAGTTTCTTTTATAATGTTACAAGATCATTCAACCAAATGAAAAGTTATCAAATTAGGAGGCTATTGTTGTTTAGGTGATCTTCCTATCAGGGGAACCGGCAAACTCACACAAGGGAACATTAACCATAGCACAATCGAAATACAAATGACTGTTATAGTCTATGTTTTTTAGCCACCCTTTTCTCAGCTTTTTGGTTTGCTCGCCTCCAATCGAATAAATTTGTTGTTCTTTTGTTTTGTCCTTTGGCCTTAAATATCTTCTCAGTTCGTCTGTTCATTTTATGGTACGACAATTCGTGACCCTTCACCTTTGGATGTCAGAAAATAACGCTAAATGTTGTCTTTGATACCATCTTAACCCTTGGAAGGAAACAAGTGTTTCCTTCCATACATTACATTAAAATTACATTTTATCTTTAAAAACTCTTACCGATTGCATTGTGAACATCTATGTCTCGAAACTTGAGCTGAAGCGTACTACCAGGTGAACCAATCAGCACCTGTGTACATGTCACGTTACCGGTTGGGCGGTTCTTTCTGTTGATCACACCCCACGGGTACGGCTTGACGCCATCACACTGGTCCCTTATTAGAGGATTTGTGGCTCCTAAATTAATATTTAGAGAATTGCAAAAGAAATTATTTAAAGACTAGAAATATGATATCATATCAAGGTGTGGGTTCGAGCCCCATCCTTGAGCAAGATACTTCTGATGGGTCATTGAGCTGTATTAGGAATGGAAGTGCTTACAAAGAACCTATTAAAACATATAATTAAAGAGAGGGGTTAACCCCAGTGTTTCTGGTTCGCATAAAGCAAGCACCCCCTGTTTACAGGTTTCCTCTGGCTTCCGAGCTACAGTGAAAGTTCACTTGAGGCATCCTTGGTTTAAAACTGGTGAAATGGATCTACATTCCGACTGTTGATTGCCGATTCAACAGAGCATTCATTTTGAAACGCAATTAATGAGGAGCCGGATTTGATTGGATTTTTGTTGAAACTGGCCGGGAAAACCTAAACTGTTCCCAATGTATGAATTGTCATTGTGGCCTTGTTGTCTGTCTATCTTCATCTTCAACTGTCTTCTAATTTATTTCGTCTTGTAGCATATTTTGTGGATATTTTTTATCGCCTGTCTATTTGTTAAATCTACAAAACCATTACCAAATTTCAGTAACTATATTTCACAGCTGTCAAAATCAATGTCATTTTGAGATAGCTTTTTATCAGCTCTTCAGGGCACTGGACAACTTTGTTTAAGGCCAGTTCTCACCAAAATTTGCATACAAAATAACAAACCTTTGAATGTTTGGGCTCGGGCTCAATCGAAGTTGCAAGGGAATAATTAAAGAAAAACACCCTTGTTGCACAACTTATCTGCTTTCTGAAGCCTGAAGCTGTTGTTGAACGATAAATATCCTCTTTCTCCAAAATAATTTTACTTAAGTTTTTAGGCCAAGAGTTATGTTCAGTAGTGACCAACAGTTTACCACTAGGGTCTAGTGCCTGTAAATATTTTTGTTTTGTGAATTCTGAAACCCTGACAAAGGCACTTCATGGAGACAATGGGCAAAACTATTTGAGCGCTTCATTACCCCCCCCCCCCCAATTAATATGCATTGCTGTACATACCTTCCCGTGGGCACGCTCCACCACACTTGACGCACTGGTCCCCTTCCTTTCTATACCCTGGTCTGCATTGGTCCACACACCTCTCAAGTTCAGTTGATACAACTACTCAGTAACATGACATAAATAATAAAGATAACTATCATTAGATTAAAACAACAATTTAAAACAAATTGGAATGGAATTGGTAACACTGGTACTCTCGGGCCCCATCCCCGCGCCGTTCAAATTCCCACGTTAAAGCCATGCTCTCATATCCGTGTATCCGTAGATCCGTTGTCTTATGCTCAACATGGGCAGATTGTTTCTAGTGATACAAGCACATTTGAAACACATTCAAAGTCGGATCGTTGAAAGCCGGCATTTCCCTAAACCTTGTTTTCTTTCAATTTGGGGTAAGTATCGATCACGCTGTCGCTTGGTGGCAGCAGTCGTACCGGGCAATGTTTAATTTTGCGTACATGGGTACATTTTCAACCAAAACAGTTTCATGGTTTAAAACGGCTGTAACCTGTGTAGCATGCACACGAAGGTCATATCGAAGCCGTGAAAAACACACTGTTTTACAAATCTTACATTTTGGACATCTTTCTACGCACTCGCGTCCATACTGGAATAGGAAATCCGGATTGGGCTCCAATTCAAACGTCACATCATTGTACATGAATGGTGACCCACAGTTGTCCCGGCATGCCCCGTTCAGGTTCACGTTCAAGCACTCCTGTAAAGTTGTACAAAATGTTATTAAATGTTAGGGCCACATACAGATTAATAACAAAATGGCCAATGGAAATTTGAATAACTAATTGTCCTCGTTGTGACGGTCGGTGTTTTTTTTCTCCTGAACTGCAAATGGTATTACTCGTATATTTGGAAAGAAATCGTACAACTATTTAGGCGTTTAATTTTTAAGTTGCCTTAAAAATTAATGGGTAATTTTCAATAAAGCGCGCCTCCAAGAGTTTGACTCAGACCAGACACTTTTCAAAGACTCTGGCCATTTTTCCTCGGTCTTTTTCCGCCATTCACTTGCTTTAAAGTAAAATGATAACAAATTTGGCGAGCAGACCATAATGTTTCGTTGAAACAAATCCCCATGCTAGGTGTTGCCAAACAACCATTTTTAAGAACATTGAAAAAGAAGGGTTCGAATAAGTGCTATCATAAGGTCTTAGACCAAAGCAGAAATGTCATTTACGGTGCATCCTGTGTCTGCTCCATCGGTGCATCCACTTAGGCACTGTTCATGACAACACTCGTCTTGACCGGGCCCGTAACACCCGCTTACGCATCCTTCGTGACAGCCTGTCAAAAAAAGGAAACCATACCATGTTGGCCTTTAACGAAAATCATTTCAACCTTTCATTCATTATTGTGTATCTTTTAGTTATAGATAATATTTCTTATTTGTATTCACAGACTCAATTGTGTAGTTACTCATACGAATTTTAAACGCACAAGCAAATATTTTATCATTACCCGTCAAGATAATGCACTCTTATTGATGATCCTGTATAGACCAGGCTACATTTATACTGTGCGTAGGTACTTTTCATTGTTCCATGAATATTTTGGGTAGTACAGGGTTTGGGCAAGATTTGGCTACATTTAGGTTCATTTGCTGTGCTGGGGTTAAATTTAAGTCCCTGGTATAGGGTATACGTTTAGATACTTGGTTCAGGCTACACCTAAAGGTTGTTGGTTATACGATTAAAGACAGTGGACACTATTGGTAATTGTCAAAGACCAGTCTTCTCACTTGGTGTATCTCAACATATGCATAAAATAACAAACCTGTGAAAATTTGAGCTCAATCGGTCGTCGAGTTTGCGAGATAACTATGAAAGAAAAAACACCCTTGTCACACGAAGTTGTGTGCTTTCTGATGCTTGATTTCGAGACCTCAAATTCTAAACTTGAGGTCTCGAAATCAAATTCGTCTAAAATTACTTCTTTCCGAAAACTGCGTCACTTCAGAGGGAGCTGTTTCTCACAATGTGTTATACCATCAACCTCTCCCCATTACTCGTAATCAAGAAAGGTTTTATGATGATAATTATTTTGAGTAATTACCAATAGTGTCCACTGCCTTTAAAGGCCTACTGTGGGCTACATTTAGTTTATGCAGTTGCTAAAATGAGGTACAGGGTAAGTTTACAAGGATACCAAGTTTAGGCCCCGGGCTGTACATTTTGATACCGTTCGTACAACCGTGTGAACCTATATAACTGTAACACAAAATTATGACACTGCAAATAAATGAAGCCATAATAGTATAGTAGCCTATCTGTTTCAAATATTATCGGTCTCAAGACTCTGTGAGAACCACTAAACCAATAAATACTGACGATGGTAAAAATTAACTGTAGGGCCTTTTTATGACTTGAACTTGATCTTTGACCGTTGTACACAAACTGAGACCCGTATGCACGCACCAGCTGAGTCATGATGTAGCAATGGTAAGCTATATAAATAATCGCCAAACCACATTTTCCAAGAAAACAAAACAAACAACACAAATAATAGTATGATAACAGATGTTAACAGTGACAACAGGCTGCTCGGAAGGCAGTTTTTTCGAATATCCATGATATCCTAAAATGAACATAATGGTTTTGCAGGGAACTTTCGTAGCGCACATAGGCAATTTTTGGTGCCGAATACTGTGAACAACAAAACAAAAAAGCAGACACCGTCGAGATACACTACTGGTTTTTTTTTAGTGCCGCATGATTGAGCCATTGAACTACGCCATTGAATAATTATAAGCATACACAAATGCATGACAAAACAAAAACATCTATTAAAGGCCCTGTACATATTTGGTAATTGTCTAAGACCAGCGTTCTCACTTGGTGTATCCCATCATAAGCATAAAATAACAAGCATGTGGAAATTTGGGTTCAATATTGGTCATCGAAGTTGTGAGAAAATGATAAAAGAAAATAAACCTTGTTGGACGAATTTGTGTGCTTTCATAATAGGAAAATAAGACTTCTAGCTGGAAGTATTTTATTATTTTAGTGAGAAATTACCTCTTTCTCAACAAAATACGTTACTTCAGAGGGAGTCGTTTCCCACAATGTTTTACTATCAACAGCTCTCCAATGCTCGTTACCAAGTCGGTTTTTAAGTTAATTTTGTTTTGAGTAATTAGCAAACATGTACCTTCCCCTTAAAACACAAACTGTATAATTTATTTATTTACGGAGTGACGAAATCCCCTTAAAATCAAAATAAACGTGTGAGAAAAGAATTGAATTCTTTTTTTTTTTTACATTCTTTGCAATGAAGTCTTTCTCGTGTTTTTAATTTGTTAGTCTAGAAAGTTTATTTGTGAATGATAAGGCACCTAAAAAGTTTTGTTCAGTCTCCCTTTACTTTCAGTTTTATTCTGAAAGCTCACTGTTGACCATTATTTCATAGCAGTATGTATTTCTCATCCACATAATGTTCCGTCTTGAACACTGTCAAAGATGATGGGTAGCATTCGAAGACCCCATCAAAAACCACTACTGCTTTGTCAATTGCCGAATTTAGTCCGGTAAGCTTATATCAAGACAAAACATCAATTGTATCTTTGTTTTTTATTAATTATTTTTTGTATGGTAAATTGGCACATAATGGTTTTATATTGCGTGAATTGGCTCTTTAAAAACTGTGTACTTTGGCGCTATTTAAAACAGATGAACAACGGTAGTGATCCATTAACGAAAACTGGTTGAAATTGAGCTCGCTCCATCTTAGTGCGATTCCCACTGACGCTCTGTTGTGCGGTGCACTTTGTGGTATGAACCAAAAGAACATTTTAATAAAGGTTTCGGGGTTTAGAAGTCGTTTTTTAACACAAAACTTATTTTTAGCAAGCTTACCATTTTCTCCTTCAGACTGCTGCGCACTCGAGTGGATTGGTGCAACTAAAATGACCAAAACCACCAGAAATAACTGCTTAGTGTCCATTTTCCTCCCTAAAAATGATGTCCCCCTTTGTCAAAGTATCAAAATGTGGAGCCCGCTAGAAAAATAAAGGTGCAACTGTTGTCTGACTCGAGTTTTATATTGATGTGGGATCGAAGTTCAGATCGTTTGCTGGATAAGAATTGACCCAGAGAGGTAGTAAAAGCGACGCCGGGGAGACTAGCGTTCATGGGTGTTTATTGTTCCGGTGGGACACGAGGTTTTGTCACCCTATACATTATGTTAATTACTGCTTGCATCAATTTCAGTCGAACTTGACACCGTGTGTGGAAGAATGTTTTAAACTGAAGGCAAAATTTTGTTTTTCAATCAATGTGTAATTTTCATATCGGCCTCGAACCCATGATCAGAATACATTGCCTTTGTAATGGGCACAAACAATGCCCCCCCCCCGCCCACCCAGAAGTTCTGTTTTTTAACCATGCTTTTACCAATAGAATGAGCATTGGGGATTGTGGCCAAAATGTTTGAGGGAAGTAACACATCAGGACAACGCGTATATTGGGACCGAAAGTGAACAGATACACGCGTCTTAGAAAATAGAAAATGCATTGAACAGCGATCTACCTTCAGAATTTCTCTTGGTCAGTTAGTTGGAACAGTTTTGTCATTTTGAAATGTTTCTTGTTATAAAGCTAATAAACGTTACCTCTCGTAGTCTTAAACCGACAAACGCATGAAAACAACAACAAAGCTATATATTGTACATGTATAAATAATTTTGAAGGAATATTTGAAGCCTTCACTAATGAAAAAACAATGTGTTTTTATTCAGTATGCCTATATGTTGACTTGAGTCGCTTAAAGGGAAGGTACACCATTGGTAATTGTCAAAGAACAGTGTTCTCACTTGGTGTATCTCATCATAGGCATAAAATAACAAACCTGTGAAAATTTGAGCTCAGTTGGTCATCGGAGTTGTGAGAAAATGATGAAAGAAAAAACACCCTTGTTGGACGAATCTGATGTGTACCTTCAGATATTAATAAAAGACTTCTAGCTAGAAGTCTTTTATTATTTTAGTGAGAAATTTCCTCTTTCTCAAAAACTACGTTACTTCAGAGGGAGTCGTTTCCCGCAATGTGTTACACTATCAACAGCTCTCCAATGCTCGTTACCAAGTAAGTTTTTAAGTTAATATGTTTTTTCAGTAATAACCAAAACGTGTACCTTCCCTTTAATGTCACAGTGGTTTTCATTCACCAATGAATACAGCCTATTGATCAACGTATTTGGGATATCATGACGTAATTGACCAATGTACTTGAACTACTGGTGTCTGGAAGAACCTTCAATCACACAAAAATATGACACAATTCCAAGGTTCTTGTCTGGAGGACATTTTTTTTTCTTTTTTGGTGTTTTGGGTGAGTCATCAGCGGGTCTTAGACCAACGTTGAGGGCCCAGACTGCAGTACAGCGGGAGCAATATTTTTTTTTCTGTAAATCGAATTTGCCACTGTCGTAAGCCTCTAGCTTTTCAATGGCGAATTTGTTTTTCTAAATCGATATAAGGGAATCCTTTCGAGAAAAATAAATAAGGAAAATTGTTAAGGATATCACTTCTTTACTACAGAAAAGCGCACAGAACCGCCGTATACCCGGTGCATCTCGACAGTTTAGGCGACACAATTTTTGTTTTAAATCTGAAACCTCTATAGTTTTCACCACACATTTCGAAGAATGCAAACTTGACATAAACAAAGTTTAATTTCACTCCACTCTGAGAGACCATCATGAGAATTATTGGTAATTGTAGAAAATATCTTTAATCAGAAAATCTGCTGCCAATTGTTGGTCCTTGTTGGTGTCAAACCTCGCCACTGGGTACATTAAACATGGATATGACAAAGACGAGTTATGTACTAGTATCGGCGCATGAGTTGTAAATCCTTTGTCAATTGATTTGCACGAGGCTTCAGTCATTGATTTGTGTGACCTGCCATTTGCATTCGATGCTCCTTTAAAGCCACCGGACACTCTTGGTGATTTAATTAATTGTCTGTTAAGCATGAATGCGCATTCCCCCCCCCCCCCCCTTTTTCTTTCTTATCTCAGAATAGAAGGGCGGGTAGCCTAGCTTGATGAATTTTTTTTGTGGAAGGACGGCACTTGTAAAGGTGCTGGTCACTTGTTACTCATTTTTGCCACTCACTGGCTTGGTATAATTATTCAATTTTAAATAGTTTGTATTCACTTGTAGTTTCTCAGTCTGTTCAATTTTCGGGATTGTATATTTTAATTCCTGTAAGTCTATTGCCAGTATAAAGTGTAATCAAATAAATAAAATAATTGTCAAACACCAGTATTCTCACTTGGTGTATCCTAAAGTAATAAATATGTGACAATTTTAAATCAATTGGTCATCAAAGTTGCAAGAGAATATGCACAATTTAGTGTGCTTTCAGATGCCAAATAAAGGGTTCAGACCTGAAGCATTTTAATATTTGAATGAAAAATTACTTCTTTCTCAAAACTGCGTTACTTCAGAGGGGACCGTTTCTCACTATATTTAACACTATCAACATCTCTACGTTGCTCGCTACCAGTAGTTTTTTGTATGCATCAATTGTCTTCAGTAATTACCACTGCCTTTACATTTATGTTATAGGCCTATTCATGTATAAATCTGCTTTGTCACCTAAGCAAATCACTCTTGTAAACAAATCAAAACCTTAAAATAAGAAATGAAAGTAAACACATCGTGTTAGATTTCAAACCATTTTTAGTACACTCCGTAAAGCAACATATCAATACATCTTTAGGTGATTATGTGAAATTTGCATTCAAAACAACTTTTATGAAAACAAATTTATTTAAACCATAAAATAATGTTCTGTGTAGGCCCCAATCTGTATATCAATCATTAGTCATTCTTTTTTACTTGAAAACTCAGTCAGTAGGTAAGATATTTAAACTAAAATGCAGCAATCATTTTTTCTTTTTTCTTTAATTTGTCAAATTTCAATTTAAAAAAGATTTGACAGTTTTTGCCACAAAGTAACAAACAAAACATAGTGATAATGATAGTGTTCAGTTCAGCTGATCTTTGGGCAAAAATAGCTGTTAGTTTTTATCTAATTGTGCCATTTCCTTGGTTTGCGTTCAAGTTTTTGATTTTTATTACAAATACAATCATTTGTCTGTAAGTATAGTTCATAGTCAAGCAGTATTATTCTTCACATTCCTGTATGGCTGAAATTAAATAGTAGTTTTATTCTTGTTATTATGTTCAGTTAATATAAATTTAGTTCTGTATACTTGCTACAAAACTTGAAATAACAACTACTAAGCAAAATGTACATTAACATATAGTTAGTTTCTAACTCTGGAACAGACCATTTTTTTTAAACAGGGTTGAGAGTCATTGCTGATTAAATAGATCTGAAACTAGGGTCCAAATTCTATGAAGCATGTTGTAATGATGGCATTTCTAACTTTTTGGTAACCCCTTCGGTTATGATTTCAAGGAGCTTCTGAGAACAGAATCCCAACAACTACGGAAATTGTAATAGATTTAAGAGCAGAATTCTGTTACATCTGCAGAAAATTACTGGTTTTTTTTGTTCCCATAAAGCAAACATCTAAAAAGCCTAAACTCGGATAAAAGTTGGAAACATCTCACCCCTGTTTAAAAGCGTTTAACGTTTACAGCTTGACATATTGAGTATACACTATTAATGTCTTAAAGATGTAACCACCATCTAACAGGCGCCATAATATTAATCAAATAGAGCTACCATCAACTGAAGTTTAGGTTGCCTTCATCCAAAAACCATTATACAAACTTTCCCTTCCTGATTTGATTAGTTCGTATAGTGCCAGGTGGCACTCGGGATGCAAAAACATTATAAGACTGGTCATTGGGTACTATTAAAATTTCATTCCTGAAACTATGTAAGCTCCCTAATTGAATTGAATAGACCTATTCATTAAGCCCCACTCCATTAAGTATTGACTAATCACAACCCATTGCGCAACAAAAAGTCTGACAAATTAAGGTCCGATATCCTTGCGCGTATGCTTGGCGTGCGCGGCAGAGTTGTGCAGAATGGCATTAAAGAAGCCCACGTGTTCTTGCTCACACGTGCTCCGTGGACGGAGCCTAATGAATCGGTGTATTAAACTGAGGAGTATGCAGCCTGTGCTGCCAAGTATGCAAAAGTCAAGCTAGTTACAATCATCTCTGCCCCCACTGGGACCCTGTGTTTGAAGAGAAGCGATTGTAGTCACATGTCTTGTTCATGGACACAATCGACATGACCAGGATTAAAACCTGTATCAATGGCCTTGCCACCAGAACTTGAGTCCAGTCAATTAGACTAACCAGCCATAACATGCCATAAAATGTTTTGGGATAATGAAGACAACCGTAAAATAATACAATTACATATAATTATATACTCTAAATTACATCAGTGGTTGGGGATTGGGTTGAATGGGGGTGCTCAACAAACATCAACAAAAACAGAAAACACTAAACTTGGCACTGCAGAACACCAAGATACAAGAAATCCAGAAGACAATAAAAGCATACTGATCGAAACGTTGAGTTGAAACCGAGTCATTACATGGTGCTACCGCAACCCTTTCCATACCATATTTCCACCAGGCAAAGTTTTAAATCCTGCTTAAGAAACCACAGCTTAGAAGAAAATGTTTCCAACAAGCAAAAAAGAAACTTAGCAAAGCACCTCCGAGTCCTCGTAATGAAATTTGCAAAGTATGAACAGCCTACTATAACACTTGCAATGTATTTTGAAATCAGTCTGGTTAATAATTATAGAGAGGGTGAACTAAACACAAAATAGAAGATTCAAAAAACATATAGAAAGTATTCTCTTCTGTCAGCAAAGTGGGCTGATGAGCCACTCATCTGCTGTATTTCTGGTTGTCAGGCACTTTACTTTCTACGTTTCTCTTTCTGTGAAAATCAAGGGAAAATAATTAAGTTAAAGACTACTGCCGTCATAGATTTATGTTCAAACATTTTACTAAACAAGCGGAGAATTAGCAAACAAAATTATGGTCAAAGAACATTTTCTTTCGCTGCTCCATTTCTTTGGAACAGTCTTCCTGTGCATAATCGCCAGGCTAGTTCTTTTTTCAGTTTGAAGTTTCTGTAAAAAAAAAACATTCATTAAGAATACAGCCTGCTTGTTTAAAGGTTTATTAAATGTTTACTTTTTTATGAAACAACAATAAAAACTTCTACAGACAGTGACTGCATCCAAGGTATACAAAAAGCCAACTTCGGCCAAACTGTATTTTGCCCACAATTTGAACTTTCTCAAAGGTTATTTTTCAGTTGTTGTGGTCATTACAGAGTATAGAAGTTGTGCTGATTTCTTTGACCCGGGGCACTACTTGGCAGTGTTGTAGAACCTGTTCTCATTACTCCTCAAGTACCATTCAGATAGAACTTGTACTCATACTTGAAGTCAATATTCGATACCCGACTGAAAATGTACTTGGACTCTGAATGCAAGTACTCATGGTCAAAATACCACTTTATTTAGGCATTCTGCAAGCAATATCTGATAAAAGCTCGCAAAAAAGTAAAAATTTAAGATGTCTTTGATGTGCTCATGTTTAAACAATTTTAAGTTATCATAACAAGCACATATTGTCGTCTATTAGAAACTATTAAAAAAAAAAAAATATTCATAACAAAATGTACAGTATACCTCATTTTGCAATATTTTGTTTTAAAAATTACTTGTTCTCAGAGATCCACTACTTGGTACTCAGCTGTAAGACTCGATACTCAGACATTTGTACTTGAGTACTACTTGGCCATCCTAGTACTCAGCAATGCTTGATATTCATCATAAGAAGCACCTGACTACAGCACAGCTACTGGGGTTAACCATAATTCTGATGTTAGCAAAAGTCAGGACCGTTTAAAATGTCATCAAAACACAAGTGAGCAAAACTAAACAAGTGGTTTTCCTGAAAAGAAATCAGAGAAAATGAGAGGGCAAAAGTTCCCGTCATGAAAATGTAAAACAAATTAAAAGAACAAGTCATCTCACCTTATCATTGTTCATTGCCAAAAGGATCATCAGCTGACGGAAAATATTGATGAAATCCAAAAATAGGTCTACACTGTGCCTGAAAGCAGTAGAGAAAGGAAAGCATTAGAAAAGAGTAACATTTGCAAACACATGTCATTTATTTCGACATATCATCTAATCTGGCACTTTCCTACAGTTAAAGGCAGTGGGCACTATTGGTAATTACTCCAAATAATTATTAGCATAAAACCTTACTTGGTAACAAGTAATAGGAAGAGGTTTATAGTATAAAACATTATGAGAAACGGCTCCATCTAAAGTAATGTAGTTTTCGAGAAAGAAGTAATTTTCCACGAATTTAATTTCGAGACCTGAGATTTAGAATTTGAGGTCTCGAAATCAAGCATCTGAAAGCACACAACTTCGAGTGACAAGGGTGTTTTTTCTTTCATTATTATCTCGCAGCTTCGACGACCGATTGAGCTCAAATTTTCACAAGTTTGTTATTTTATGCATATGTTGAGATACCGAGTTAGAATACTGGTCAGTGACAATTACCAATAGTGTCCAGTGTCTTTAAAGACAGAAACAATAGAAGAAGAAAAAATAGCCACACCTAGTTTATTTTGTATGGCAAGCCGCTACAAACCTGGACCTTGCATCCCATGCAGTTTTTGTAGTCAACTTTTTATAAATCTTTTACCACTTTTCTTTGGGAACGGGGTATGGTAGTAAATAAACAATATCATTGAATTGTACACCTCTGCCGTCCAACCCAGTTCTTTCAAGCAATGAGAATTCCTGATTTCAAGTGATTCAGCATTTCTGTCTTTATGGACAATTAAGGAATGCGAGACTTCTGGACAGTCCTTTTTCACAGTTTTCGCCAGTAGTGCACGCGCTCAGACCTACGAGTGCAATACTGAGCGTATATGTGTACACTCTGGGCCGCAAAAGAGGACCGTTATGTCTGCTGTCTCCAGTGTCTCAAAAGTCTCTGATTCAGTTCAATTCAAAGCACATATTGTTGGTTAACTATTAGAAGGGCTGCAATGGGGTTCATGGACATCAACATGGTGGGGGAAGTTATGCCACTGTATAGCTTTCAGACATACCAGATGTAGTCCTTGTCTCCGTTGTTGCATTTCTCAACGATGAGCTGGGTGTCAAACAACACAAATCCCATGAATACAGCCAGGCACAGGTACATCTCAGCCTGCAGATTAGAAAACAAAGAAAAACATGATCATGATAATATCCATAAAGTTGAGTGCTGGTGCAAGACTCGTAATTTTAGTTTTTCTGTGTCTTTAGTACGCAACTGTTATGCCACAGTAGCCTGGGGTCGATTACACAAAAAGTTAGGACTAGTCCTAACTTAGGACTAGTCCCAGGAGATATTAATTAGGTATGGCTAGTCCTAAGTCAAGACTAGTCTTAACTCATTGTGAAATCCACCCTGGTTGGATATGGGACACAGAACCTCTGACAACACAGTTTGTATATGTGCATAATTCACATGTTATGTATAAGTTTTTCTTTTTTTTTCGTTTTTTTTTATGCAAGTCGCCAGACACACAAGGCCTGAAGGCCACTTCAAGGTGTGGGCTACAATTATATTTGTCCAGAGGCCGTTGCCACCTACTCCTAGGGCTGAAACAGGGTTAGCCCTTTTACAGTCCATACGGATGTAGGCTTGGGTATCATCAGTCCGAAGCCTGGCCGGTAGAGCAGAAAGCAATACCTCCCCAATTTTATGTAGCAAATGTCACGACCGGGATTCAAACCCACACTCTGCTGATCAAACACCAGAGCTTGAATCCGGTGCTTTTAACCGCTCTGCCACTGGCTTATTTCAATTGCTTCAGACAAAAAATGCAATTGTCCTTTAGTGTGTATATATATATTTTTTTTTTGGGGGGGGGGGTGTTGAGGGCTTGAAATGCTATTTTCTTGAGTATTTCAGAGAAATATTTCTCTCTCCTGAGGATTGGTTTTAATACGAACATTGTAAAATAATTAGCAATACTCTGTATATTTACGCTAATTCTATACATGAGTAACTTACTCTGAAGATGAGAGTTGAACCAATAAAGATATTAAGCAGGGACATGATCATCAAGATGGAGAGGCCAGAAAACAGGGTACCTGCAACAACAAATATATATATAATGTAAATAGACTGTAAACAACCTGTTCTCCACTGGCTTAGTTTTACCCTCATTTCTTTCAAAATCATTCTGTTTATATTCTATTTCATTTACAATCATATCCAAAGTTGAGTCTGCCTACCGCTTGTATCAAAGCACTGAATCGGCACTGTTGAAAGTTCAAAACAGTATTTTGATATCATTTGACAGTAGAAAGGAGGTTAGCTTAGTTATGCAGAGCTATTTAATAACCAGGGCCCAATTTCATGGAGCTGCTTAGCACAAAAATCTGCTTAGCATGAAATTTCTTCCTTGATTAAAACAGGATTACCAACCAAATTTCCATCTGTTGCATATTGCTTGTTACTGGTATTCAGCTGTTGTTTGGTTGGTAATCCTGTTTTTATCAAGGCAAAAATTTTATGCTAAGCAAATTTTTGTGCTTAGCAGCTCCATGAAATTGGGCCCTGCTCTCTCCGCAGGTTCCTCTTCCCTATTTTAATTTCATTCTATCTTTCATCGTGTTATTCTATAATTGCACATTTTTAGTATCGTCCTGATGCATCTCGCTCTCTAATCCTACCCTTTCATGTTTCCCTGCATTATAATACCTACAATGCAGTTCCCGCTTTAAAGAAAGTGGACACTATTGGTAATTACTTAAAATAATTATTAGCATAAAACCTTACTTGGTAACAAGTTATGTGGAGCTGTTGATAAAACATTGTGAGAAACGGCTCTCTCTGAAGTAACATAGTTTTCATGAAAGAAGTAATTTTTCCACAAATTTTATTTCGAAACCTCAGATTTAGAATTTGAGGTCTCGAAATCGAGGTCTCGAAATCAAGCATCTGAAAGCGCCCAACGTCGTGCGACAAGGGTGTTTTTTCTTTCATTATTATCTCGCAATTTGGACGACCAATTCGAGTTCAAATTTTCACAGGTTTATTTTATGCATAGATGTTGTGATACAACAAGTGAGTAGACTGGTCTTTGACAATGACCATCCTTTGTCTTCACTACTTTATTCGCATTGGTTCCTAGCCACCCAATTATTTGTAAACTTATAACCTTTGATTGGCTATGTATACACAACATCCAAAGCATTGACTTTAATATACAACTTTTCTTACCGCCGAGAAACAGAAAGCTGCGGCGGTCGGACCACAGAGCAGCAAAAGTGAAGCAGCCAAAGATGACACACGTTGCCAAAAATGCTGTTGGGATAATCCTGAACACACAGAGAAAGAGAGAAAACACTCTTTATCTGAACCTATTTCCATGGCCCTTCTTACTGCAAAACTCTGGCTTATTGCGGCCCTTTCCTTTCATGGCAAAACAGCCCAAGTAAATAAATTACATTTTGATAAAAGTGAGTAAAGAGATAAGCTTTCGGGAAGGGCAGATTGGTAACGGCCAATAGAATTATAAGCTTTACATAAATTTTGTTGAAAGCAGCGAGCAGCGTCATCAAATAGGACCCTGGATTTAAATTCTCTAAACTTGAATGAGGAAAATTGCAGGCAGGCTGACGTGACAAATTTGAAGGGACTCAAGATCTTCTGTTTATTTCAACCGCGGAATCGATGCATGTCCTTTATAACTTTGTACTTACTGTATATCAATCTTGGCAACAACGTACATCAGTGGACCAAGACTCAGACCTGAAACCAAAACAGTTGATAAAAGTTTCATTTCATTAACCATGCTTCAAACCAACCAGATGTTTAACTGTTACTTTGCTTGTACTCCAACTAAGATTATGTGTGATTGAATGGTGTTAAGAAGTTTGACTTTCCTTTCTTTAGGTGTTCATGACAAGCACGACAGAAGCTGTCACTCCAAAAGCCACCAGAATCCCACACCATTAATAACAGATTTGAATTTGTGACTTTGAATACATCGCCTGCCTGATGTTAAGAATGGATGATCTGGGGTACAGTGCCAAATTCCTTATATATTCAACTAAACCATGATAGAGAAATGTACGTAAACATTGGACAAATGCTTGGTAAATCACATACAAAGGATGACACAATCTAAAATACAACACCGTGGTAGCTGCTGCAACTGCCTTTACATTTAAGTTAACGCTTTCCAACTTTCTTATTGGATTGACCTGTCTAACACCTGCAGACTGTGACAACATTAACATACATTAATTTTGGTTTTACCCATACACCGATGTGTGTTAGTCAGTACTTTCCCCAAGCTCTTTAAAAAAAATTCACAGGCATATTACTAGGATGGGATTTGAACCCACGACTATTGCAATTCTAGAGCAAATTTCCATCTATTAAAACATTAACTTACCTGTGAAGAAAGCAAACCCAGAAAGGAGGCCCAGGCGTTTGCCTTGGTTGGAGCCATTGTCTTTGGTAACTCCAAGCCAGATCAAGAGGCCAAGGCCTGCAATGGAGGTCAGAAAACCAGCCTAGAAACACAAATGGGGGAGAAGAAAAATTACCTCAAACTTAAAACATTCCAAATGTTGCACAATTGTCTTCAATTTTGATGGACTTAATAGGCTCAGTGCCGTCAGTGAATGATTTCCCTTGAGTAGCAGAGCAAATTGCTACACAGAATTTATCAGTTCTTCCATTTGCAGTGCCCTTCCCAAAATGAAAATGGCCCTGCCCTCTCAAACATACAATTTTCAGGCCTTTGTTAACAAATGGTTGTCCACTTTGCATGACAAACAACTGCTTGGAGGTTTCTTGCAAAGTCAAAAGCAGAAACTGGAGTAACCGAGTCTGATTATAATATGTATTCCTACCTCTAGAATGCCTGTGAACAGATGAACGTAGGCACCAACGGCTGCTGCCAACATACAGATAGCCAAGCAGCTGTATACATTCTTCAGATGGGTCCGAGTCGTCTTATTTCTGAAGAGAATGACAGATGCAAAAAATCCTTAATAAGGCATCTTTTGTTCTAAGTGGGGTACATTTTTTCAAGTTCGTTATTTTTAATTGATGCATTGTACAATAACAGATATTGTCTCTTTGAGATTTTCATGACAATAGTTGCGATGCAGTGTCAAAATTTAATAGACCATTGAGGAAAATCAGCATGATTGTGATTGGCGCAATTCACTGTCGCTTCATTTTAAGCAACAGTGCATTGTTAGGATTCAAAATGAAACCTCCCTCGACTTCCCACAGTATTTTAGGCTACAAATTCTAATGTCTTACAATTGTGAGAAGTCAGACAGGGCTGACAGCTTAATTTTGCGTTGCCCAAACAGAGCGTCCATCTTTTTATCTTGTCAGGTTTACTGATCGTGCAGTAATTATGTCTCTCTCTTCAGCAGCTCCTGAAAAAAATAAAAATACATAGTATTAGGCCATGAGAATGAAAGTTTTAGATTTGCGTCCGGGGATTTTTGAAATGACGTGAGCCTTTTTGGTTATTTTTCATAATTCATTATTTTCCACACGAAGATGCGCAATCTTCAAATTGCGCAAACTAGAGATCGATACACAAATTTGCCTTTCTGCATAGCGCAAATTGAAAATTGCGCAGAATATTTTTGCGCAAATTTGTTGATTGCGCTCGACAGATGAACGACAGCAGATGCGTGTTTTACTGCAAATAAAAACGATCAATCCGCAAACACGCTCGCGGCAGAATGTCTGTCTTGTATAGTACTACTACTAAAATGCGTAAATATAGCCATTGTTCGATGATTTGAACTTGAACATTTGTGATGCAGAGTCTTTTTTTATGAAAATAATGAAATTTTGTGAAAATAATGAAATTTTTCGGCGGTAGCTTTCAGAGCATGCGGGCGGTGGACCCAAATCTATCATTTTCATTCTCATGGCCTTAGTAAGTTACTAAATACTAGCATGGAGGAAGGAAACAGTACATGATGATTCTTCTTGATTAGCTGCGATGATCATACCCTCCATCAGGAAGTTGGAGGATTTACGATCATCGCAACTACTTCTTGATGCGCCATCTTGTTCAAGCAGGCAGATTTGTTTACCCACTGTTGTTGTCTGCGACTCAGTGCTTGAACTTCCATTCATCTTTCATGCAAACACATGCAAACAGACACGAGAAGTTCTTGTTACACTCTCTGTCGCAAGTAACAACGAGTGTTCAAAATAAATAACTTTTCCCCTTTCCCAATATAGCACATTATTACTTTGAGGTCGACCTCAATCTTTAATAAGTGATAGTCCATTGAATTACAAATGTTGCCAACCCACTTCAATTCAATTCAAAGTTGAATGGCACATCTTTTGTATGGGGGCCCGGCTAAAATTCTTGAGCTTTTTAAGGAAAATTTCTGTATGGCGCCACCACTTTTTCACTCGATATGAAATAAAATAGTATCTAATTTACCTCAATGAGATATCCCTTTTTGTAAAAATGAGTGAAAAAGAGGTGGCGCCATACGGAAAGTTATCCCTTTTTAAATCTAGGCCAATATTGAGGTGGTCCTACTGAAACCATGGAGGCAGGAAAGTCCTTCCTCAACTCTTTTTTAGTCCTACACCTACATCCATGTTGAATCAGACAACGAACATAAAACAAAAATACATCAACAATATCATCACAATTCAAAATATAGTTCATGTTGATTGTTGTTGAATCATCATGAATGTTAATTATGGCACTATCCCACGTTCCCTTCCGTAAATGTCGCACTGTATTATTATTTGTTAGTTAGAGTTTATTAGACCCAACTGGGGCACTGTATTCCGTTTTCGAAATTTTGACATTTTCTGTCATAAAATTAAATGACAGAAAATGTTAAAATTTCAAATAAGGAATTCTGTGTCTAATTATTTGTAAATACTTCACTTGGGAAATGATGAGGATCTCAAACTGAAATAGTAGACAAAGCATCTTAACTTCCTAGGTAGTCAGGGGAATTACCAAAAACTAATAACCGCCCTACGTGACGACGACATCGACACGGCACACCTATTTAATTTATTTAGTAATAATACTGTATTTATTTTACTTAGGAAAAAAAATCTCCTTTCTCGCTCACAGATCTTCCGAGATGTCCTACCACAAGAATCCCCACAAAACATCAGATATTTATATTTAACAAATTGTTATTAAAGACGGGTGACACGAAAATCATAAATACTTACACGACGATTGTATTTTCGTTCGTTGTTGGTGTTGTTGAAAAAAGGAACGACGAATAATAAAATGCAAAAGCAAGTCTATGTTTGCATAAAATAACGTGTACTGTATGATAACACGTACTGAACTCGTACCCAGGGAAAACAACACGCCTTGCTATGAAGAGCGGCGTCGAATCAGCTCGTTTTGGGCGCGAGGAGGTAAACACCATCTATTCGTTATTATTAAAAGTTTCTATATAGCGCCACCAACGTTATATTTTGGTAAGGTACACGTGAGTTTAAAACCAATGTGTCACTGACAAACATCACTTGTTACATCAACACAAATGTGAGAAAGGACATAGAAGAAAGAACAGTTTCTCAATAAATATTCTTGCAATGTCGTTACCTGCATTGTCCAGAGTTGTAGAGCTAGGTAGACTAACCACAGTCACCCGAAGCTGCCTAAAGTGTCGTGTAACAACTTTGACTTTGAGGTTAGTTTGTAAAAACATAAACTGTACTGTTAGTGTTAGTTAGTAACTGAAGTACTGTTGTTAAATTAAACCATTTCTGTTTTTATCTACCTCAGGGCTCAGCGACCATCTTGTCTTCTTGTCTTGTCTTGTTGTACTCACAACACGCTAAACCTTGCATTGCAGGATCATTTCCGTGCGATGAAATCCCTCGCCTTCGGCTCGGGCCTTTATCACACATCAACGACCCTGCTGCAGTGCTGGTTTTTAAACGGCCGTTAAAAAAGAACTCGTCGCTACCCTTTTATTCCCTTATTTAAATTTTGTTTCCAATCTCCGCTAAACCTTTTTTCTTTCTTACAATGCTACAGGAGACTCACTACCAAGCCCCCAGTCAACATTTGTCAACCAAGCAGGACGAGATCATGGCTGACAAGGTGTGGTCTTGGTACTCTCGGCAGTATCGTACTTTGTGCAATGCCAATAAGTAGCAAATTATCACATACAGCTTCAGTAAGCCTTCAGGTAAATGTTATAGTATGGCGACAACCATATAGGTGATTGTACGTGTCCCGATAAAGGTGCAGACAGTTTGTAACATTTGAATCATGTTATGTTTTGGACTTGTTCAAGGAATCAGGAGGTGAGCATCTGTAATAATAAACTACAGCATTTATAAGGCCCACTATACTGAAATCATTCAAAGGCGCCGGTCTGGCAGAAGTTGAAGATTAAGTTCAAGTATTGTCAAGACGTTGGAAAGCAAGCATGAACAAAGTGTGTTTTAAGTTTCTGCTGGAAGAGAGTGATGTGCGTTTGTCTGAGCTGAGGTATTCCGGAAGTGAATTCCAGGGTCAAGGTGCTATGTTGGAAAAGGCCCTGTCCCCAAAACTGGCCAGGCGAGTTCGAGGAACATGGAGCATATTACTGATAGATCTCAGGCTTGGTCTAGTTGTACAGGGTGTCAAGAGATTTTGTACCCCCTGGTTGTGCTACTGCCCCTACCATTTGTGGACTTTTTAAAGGGACACGTTGGCTTCAGGTTGCGCTTTATTGGGCGTTTTTGGGCTATGACAAGCGTTTGATGTAAAATGATTACGGTTGGAAAGATGTTAAAAAAGTAGAATATAATGATCTACACAAACATGCCTTAGAAATGCTTCGCTTTTGCTAACTTTCTCGAAACAAAACGCTCCGCCATTTATGGGGGTCAAGATTTTGACTCCCATAAATGGCCGCCAAATTCACTAGTCTTATTTCCAGTCGCAGCCGTTGAACTATACGACTGAGCAATTATTAACCATTTTACGAACCCCATTTGTATCTATCTCTTCCTCCATGGTTACCAACAACAAAAAACAGTTCATGAACAAAAATAAAAGGGCCTACGTTGAATTAACTTTTTATAAATCTATCTAAGCAGCAAGTTCAGCCCACGTCCCGGGGCCGAGCGGCTGCCGCCGAGCGGCTGCCGTCCAGCGGGCCATCATCCCCCGCGGCCAGACCTCCCCAGACGCACTGAACTCCCCGTTCTTGCTCGTACGATGTAGGATTTTAGCGGGGCCAGTCTAGTAATGCGAATACTTTGTACACGAAAGAATGTCTAGTACCCGTTTTACTTATACTAATAGTGCATGTGATTCTGTAGTCGTGTGTCTCTTTTTGCCTCGGTCCTTTGCAGCAAAAAGACGAGATTATTTAATACTAACTAGCGAGTGGAGTTGAAACAAAACTACAGCTAGAGAATTCATCCTCTCATAAAACATCTGCTCAGACATGTCGGAGAGGCGTTTACCGTGTAAGTATAGTATGCAATTGCGAGTCACATATACCCCACAGTTCGTTTTTAGATACAAAATTACAGGGACTTTACTTCTCTGTTCTTTCTCTATGCTGTTTGCATGTACATGTAGAGTCACAGGGCAACAGAACAGTGGTGTCTATCTAATACTAGTCCATCGCCATAGGATAGATGTCACTTGTCTTCTTTGCCAACATGATCCTTTCTTCGGGGTATACATTCATTGTTTTATAAAATAATGTTTATGTCTATTATGGGGATGTAATTCCTTGACCTTGGTCTTGGACGGTACTATTTGAGGTAGCTCCTGTTTACATTGCTCAGAATCATTTGACAGCAAAATTTACTGTGCGATGCATCTGAACAGGGAGCACATACTGCAAATGGTAGTTGGCAAGGAAAGCTAAAATAAAGTAATACTCTTGTCCACAAAAATGAAGCTTCCATAGGCCCTTTTTGAAACCACGGCTTCGGCTTTGGATTCGGCTTCAGACTCCGTCCTCTTGTCTGAATCCCTACGCAAAGCACGCTCAGTATTGTCCAAACATCTGCGGGGCCAAGCTAGCCCGAGCTGAATCCAAAGCCAAAGCCGTGGTTTCAAAAAGGGCCATAGTCTAGAAGAACTCTTTTCAAAAATTACAAAACAAAATCAGAAACGGGGAACAATTTTATTATTTTCTAACATTTTTGTATTGATACTTGATTGCCAGGTCACAGTGAAAGTTGGGTGGTGATGTGATTATTGAAGCCGGTATGGACAAGAAAGAGTACACGTACATCAAAGAATTTTTCCAAGCACGGTTAGATGACAACCAGCTTCTTCCCAGGACAGGAAAACTCTGCTAATTAGGCCTGGGCAACCAGTGAAAATTACTAATCGACTAGTCGCACCTCCATCCAATAGTTGCGATGACACTAGTCGCGACAAATTTTTAATTATCACGATGCACTGTGGCAATGTGTGCCGCAAGCACAATATAGTCTAATTCAAGCGGAAAAGATTGAAGATTTGTGTCACTGATGTCTGACTGTGTTCTGTAAGTAAATTATGTTGTCATGAATAGTAATGAGCGACTAAATTGGTTTACCAAACAGGTAGACACAATTTTTTTTAACTATTTTTGTAGCACGTTTAACTGGATAGTTGAAAACAATAGTCGCAACTCGACTAAGGATTCAATAGTTGGAGTCCAACACTAGTCGCCCAGGCTTACCGCTAATGGTGCAAGGATGGCTTCTACCCACAGCCGCCATCCCCCCCCCCCTAATACCACCACCACTACTACATGTACCAACAGAAGAACTTGTAGCAAAACACAAATCCAGATTTTCCACTTCTTAAATTTAATTTCCACAATTTGGCTACAAAAATGTCTGTACAGGTGTGCATAAGACATAAGGTCAGTGCATTATTAGCATTATTGGCAAGTTCTAGAGTTTGTATGTAATCAAATAGAATCTTTGTCACAAATTTATAGGAACTTTATAAAACAATATGGTCAATTTATTGAGACATGTTTTTAAAATTCACAGCAGTACACGATGTATTTGCAAACATTAATTAAATTTGTCCTTTGTCAAAGAACACTATAGTCCCATGCAGTATCCTTAGTAATAGTTGGTGTATCTCCTCAATATTTATGCATAAAATAATAAACCTGTGACAATTTGGGCTAAATTTGGCAATAAAAGCTGCAAGAAACAGTGAAAGAAAAACACCATTGCAGTATAGAAACAAGTCCTTTGACATGCCTCTCATCATGTAGACTTTATCAAGTGAGTTTTATGATCACAAATTAGTAATTACCAACGTCTAAGGTATAAAGTCCCTTTAGAGAGACCAATGCCTTAAATCGAGTGATTTGGTTGTAAAATGCATTGTATGGTTAGAAAGGATGTTTTAAAAGTAGAATAGAATGATCAACACAAGTATGACTTGAAATTGGGTGGTTTTCCTTTAAAACTTTTACTTATTCGAACTAACATGGTCTGCTAGTCAACAATATGACTAGTTCTAAAACATCATTCTGACCATGCATTTCATAACAGGCATGTGGTTTGAAATCAAAATACACTTGCAAGGGTTAAGGTTAAAAAATTGAAATGGCACTGTGTTTATCAAACTTGTTGCATCTATGATCCATGTCTCTTTATGAATACAGAATAAAGATATTTCAGATAAATTTATTTGAATACAGATTGTTTATGTTTTTGCATTTTGTTGTTCTTGGGTGTTTTTTGTTACAAAATATCAAAATCTCAAATAATACAATAAATATGATTGTATAAACAATTGGCCATGTACTTCAAATTAAACTTAATCATATGTCGTTGTGATGAAAACAAACTCTGCTCACATCACATTCAATGATTTGTTGACATGAGTAATGTGCAAAAAAAAAATAATAAGTTTAAGTATTGACATGTGTTAATTTAGGAATAAGAATCTACTTGTTGACAACGGGAAATATTGCCATTTGTTAAACCTGTTTTGCATAAATCATGTGTAAATGAAAGTTGAAACTATCTGGAAATATACCCCTGATTTTACAAACACAGTAACCAGGTAGTGTTACTCTATTTCCAGTACCATTCTGACATGACACATGTTGTCTGTGAAGGCTGGCTGGGTGGCAAAGTCATTTGTTGTGTAAATCATGCTGCCCTGGTGTACATGTCATTCCTGTGATGTCGTGCCAACTCTAATGGTGGTCCAGAACAAGGTGCCTCAAGATCTTTTCAAATATAAACACAAACATTTTTGAAACAATTAACAAAATAAAAATTGGTTATTTGTACATGTATATGGAATATAAAACCCATGCACTTGATGTTGATTCATTAAAGTGACATTTTAGCAAATACTACCTCCCTGCAGCCGATTTCACGAAACTTTACGCAACTGCGTGAGTCCACTTGCGCAATTTTAATGGCGCAAGTTGCTCCATAAACGTTGCACAAGTGGACTTACGCAGTTGCGTAAAGTTTCCTGAAATCGGCTGCTGGTCAAAGACATGATGTTGTTAGGATGTGGCTGTTCAGTGTGAAGTATTTTGGTAATGCAACGTTGGCTAAGGAGGCTGTTTACAAGTAACTACAATGAATGAAAGCTTAAATTTGTGTTTCCTTATTAAATGTTTGTTTACACATTTACTTTGTTTCCTTTTTTTTTTGGGGGGGGGGGACACAGATCAAAATATCATGTAACAAAACTGGACTGCTTTGACAGTACATGTGTATATTGTTATACATGCACATGCCATTGACAGTATGAAATAATCAGTCTCTTACTGCCAAGTTTGAGAAGTATTCATCCGGCCTTTGTTTGCAGCATGACCTGTCCTGTTGTGTTGGCATCTCCCTACAGTTGGTACAAACCCACCAGCTTGGCAAGAGCTTTGCGGAGGTGGATGAATGTGGACTTGGAGGTGCCGGGTTTGATGAGGTCTCCAAGATGTTTACGCCAAGTCCTAGCATCTGCTCACATAGTACCTTCAACAAGAAATTGAAAACCATTGATATAACTTATTATATTAGTTCTCGAAAATTTTATTTTTTATTGTTTGAAAGGTCACACTTCTCTGAAAGAATTCGGGTTGACTTGGGTACGAGTTGACTTGGGTACAATATTTTGGGTAAACTGTTAAAAATATACAAAAAACATTTCATAAATCTGTACTATTTTTAAAATGTACTTCTACAATTTTTACAAAAGCCCTCACCTTCCCAGCCAGATAAACGACTCTTTTAATTGTAGCATCAAAGTAAATTAGGGTAAATTATGCCAAGTCATTAGTACGCTGGGCACTCGATTCAAATCCCCACCCCCATCTATGCACCAAGTGAATAGATCTACAAAATTATATGTAAACTAGTCATAGTACATGTACATTATGTACTCTCACAACTCAGTGCTGCGGCTGTCTCATGGCTGTGAATTTACGTGTCATGTCCACAATAATAACTAACAATAACATTGCATTGGGTATAAACAATCACGGTCCGTTCTCTCTCTCTCGTCGGCTAGTCCATGTCCCACTACATTATTCTTACCCTGATTGGCGAGGTGTCCTTTCCTTCTTTTTGGACGTGTCTTCAATCATCTCTTTGCGTAGAGCAATGAGCTGAATCTGTGTTTTTCGGCGATCCATTTTGACAGAAAAATGGTGTGTTTACATTTCACACAACGTCGTATGGTAGAGAACGGTATATTACCTCGTGTTCTTCTGGTAGGTTTACCAGGCCATTGGCTACTGCGCCAGCCTAACTGCTGTGCATCGCGCATAAACGGACGATCGTTTTGACGGCTTGAAAAACGTATATATTTTGCGGGGCATGTTTCGGGGTCAGAGGTCACTGTTTGTTTTGTTTAATTAACATTCACTAATTACAACACATTAAATGTGTTTTATTGCAAGAACAACTCTTAATAAGTATAAGGAACACCCTCAAACGTGAAATTTTGTGAACTCTGAAGGCAACGTGTTCCTTTAAGGTTTTTTTTTCTCTTCACCCAAACAGGACCAATCTGAAGCGTTAAGTCATCAGTCACTGATTAAGAGTGCTGCAGCTATTACTGTGGATTCATCATGTGTGCTTTTAACACATGCCGCATTAGCGGCTATAGCACTACATAAGGAATACGCTAAGGTACAGTGAAGAAATCTTTTGGGTAGGGGTTTATTTGAATTAAAGATTTATGCATCCTTTTCAGACCTACCAAGTCTCAACCATCAGGCGTGAGAGTTTTGCTCAAACATTTTTGAGTTAAAGACACTGGACACTATTGGTAATAGTCAAAGCCCAGTCTTCTCACTTGGTGTATCTTAACATATGCATAAAATAAACCTGTGAAAGTTTGAGCTCAATTGGTTGTCAAAGTTGTGAGAGAATAATGGAAGAAAACACGGCCTTGTAGCCCAAAATGTGTGCTTTTGACTCAGATGCTTGATTTTGAGACCTCAAAATCAAATTCTGAGGTCTCGAAATTCCGTATTCCTGATATCCAGTAAGCTGACCAATGGTTGTTAATAGAGATGTACACACAGGAGGAAGTCTGCTATTCAATCATTTTAGATTAATCTTGAACTTCAGGTAATTACTTGGATTTAACTCCGACTCATCGGTATAAAACATGGAATGGTATACACATAATGAATGTTTATGAGTGCAATGGTGCGAATATGTTCATGAGTTGAAAGATGGAATGTTCTATTCAACGAGGCGGAGCCGAGTTGAATGGAACATTCCAGCTTTCAACGAATGAACATATTCGCACCATTGCACGAATGAAAAACATTCATTATTTGTTTTATATAACATCCAAGTAGAACTTTGTCATTTTGATTGAAAGAAACAACTTTCAAAACAAACAATTTCAACTGTAGAAGCCGAATGCTAGTAATTTTACTATGCCTTCTTGCAGTAACACCTGCTGCGTTACCAAAGACACGCGCACGCAGTGATGTTTTTACTCAGCTTTTTCGTTCCATCCGAAAAGTACCATTGCACGCTGGCAGCGTGCCAGCGTGCAATGGTACTTTTCGGATGGAACGAAAAAGCACGGTGAGTGACTCAGCGTGCAATGGTACTTTTATTTGCTATCACGTGACGGACAATCCTCCAATCAAATGGCAAGGATCTGCTTGGGTGTTATATAATAATAGTTGTTGGAAGCATATGCAAAAACTGTCCAGAGAGGGCGCCAGCCAACATTTCAACTTGTGTATAGACCTTTTCGCAAATACTGGGGCGCGCGCGTAAAGCTTGGAATTAGGTGCATTGTGGTCTAGCTGGTATCCAAATTTGATCCATATCTATCCCACAATGCACCTCATTCAACAGTCTACGCTTGCACAATGGTATTTGCGAAAAGGTCTATGACTTAAATATGAACTTTCTCTTTTTTTGGCAGGTTAATTTGCATTAAAGATTTAGGCCCTATGCATCCTTTTTTAGAAGCTTCCTTTGTGCAAGATTCAGGCTGATCTCATATCCGGCTTTTGTTGGATTTGCGAGGGGGTAGACTCTGAAGGTTTTACTTCTTGATTAATTTGTTCTTTTCTCTTGTTATTAATATGGAAAGTATTTACCACATCAGAAGAGTGCATTTATCACCAACATTTTGTCACTGATTAATGTGTGCCCGTTACACAATAAAAAGGTTCACTTACCATATTATTGTGTTATGAGCAATGTACTAATGACTAGCTGCTTACTAAGTCAATGTGGCTGGTCTACTAGTAGTACACTAACCACATTGACGTATTATTACTATGGATGTTTCTTCAGCTCTGGGTAGGATTTCACAAAAAGTTAAGATTAGTCGTATCTAGAGTTAGGACAAGTTGCTCCTTCTAGTAACTTAGGACTAGCCTCTATGTTTTGAATGACTCCTATGACTAGACATAATTGAGGGGAAAATCTTTGTTTGATTTCCTGTGTAACCTGTGGCTTTGTACTTTCATAGATGGTTAACCACTTGAAGCTTCTGCTCAAAGATCACGGTCAGTTTATTGGGGGTTCAGCCCAAGAAGATGCGCTTTGGCTGGAAATCATAGAGATGCGAGTCGGCATCGATGACAAGATGCTTGAAATTGAGGTACACTAAATCCTTGAGGACCATCTTATACTTAGACCTGGGGGTATCTTTCCCCCATTGTATTTCACCTTATTTGTAATGTGTGCTTAAAATTTCTTTCCAAAGATGTTTTATATTTTTATTGTTAACTGTATACATAAACATAGGCGATATAAACATTTTGATATTTATCTGTTATTTATGGTTTGGTCACGAAAATAAATAATAAATTAATAAATAAATAAACGCCTTTTTCAGTGGCGAAGCTATGATTGTTTTCCAGTGGGTAACTGTGCATTACAACGTGTTAGCTAGCGAGCTGCGTGCACGCCGTGTTAGCACGGCCAGTTGTGCTGAAAACACGGGCAAAAATTTGATGCACGGCTTGGGTGAAGCCGTGCTGTCTAATAATTTCAGTGAAAATTACTTAACTTCTTTTATTATTTTGTTGTTGTTTAACAGTTTAAAAACAGCAGTGAGTAAAATTAGATTTGGTTTTATCAGATTTCCTTCTTCTTTTTGAATCAAAATTTCAACGACGCAACCATAAAACAATCAGTCGAAGTTGCCTCGAAAACGTTGACCACATTGCGACCACACAAAACGCACAAACCACACATTACATAACACAACGCACGTGCAAATTACACAACGCAAGCGAGACACGCAGACTTCGTTTTAACAGTCAGTCGTCGTCATCGACCGTCATCAGCAGGCAGCGTGAACTCCATGCACGCATGGTATGATAGAGGCGAATTCACACGCGTTTTCGTTCAGATTATTTTAGGTACCAATCTCATCTCCACGATCCTACAAACCATCGCGCTCCGGATTTGTCTACTATGACGTCAGTATCGGTAACTGAGTGATACGCGGCGCAGTGCACCTTTTACCGCATACATTCTGCAGTTGCTTTGTAGATTGGTTCCGCAGTTTTTCCCAACTCGACGGCGGCAAACATGACGATCTTTTTTCCTTCTAGAAATTCAAGGGCACATCGTTTGTTCGTTGTGGAGTTTGTTTGAAACATCGAGACTTTTTGGGATTTCAATGTTAGCATCTCTTGGGTGTTAATGCAGTTGACAAAACGATGTTTATTTTCCGCGCGAAAGGTTCAAAAACTGGTTCATGTTTCTTTTTAAATCTCAAGTCGGTTTTGCTGTAGACCTCCCAAATTTATTTTTCAATGCATGGTACGTTTTTTTGCCCAGTGGAACTACTTAAATGGCACTGTCTTTCGTAACTGTTTGTTCTTTATTCTCCGCAGAATTTGTACAAATTGCCTTTGACCCAGTTTCAACAATTAATCAACCTATAAGACTTAGAAAATACTAATTACCATGATCAGTCAGTTTAAATTAAGCAAACAATTATGGTACATGTTAATCACTCTTGGCATTTTGGTTGGTTGCAAATATTTGTGTGAATCATCTTTATTTTACATTAATTAATTGATTTGTTTAAAATAAATACAACAACTATTATCAGCTTCTTGACCTTAGGCCTATAGTTCTGAAATCAAATGGACAAGAATGAATAGAAAATTAACATTAGCAAATGATAACTCTTAATTTCTTCAAAACCTCCTCATTTTTTTTTAGTCTTAAAGCAAAAATTTGTATCAAGAGTAACACATGCGCCAAAAATATTTTGTTGATAGCAAACTTGTACTGCATTATTTTTATCGCTTTTGAATCATTTCAGGCTAAATGGGTCCAAGCTCCATGGTCCAAGTAACTGCTTTGAACTGGCCTAATATTGACCCAAAAACATTTTGTAGAGTTTAATAATGTATAGTGGACGTCGATCACCTTTACAATATGTGTGCATTATAGCCTCTCATTTTCGAGTTGAAAACAAAACAAAAATAAAATCAAAATAGTTTACTTGTAACAGAAATAGGTACCAGAAATGCATCAGAAACCACCAGAGAGCACCTACAGTAGCCAAAGCTTCCAGGGTCCTTAAGAGGGGGTGGGGGTGGGTGGGGGTGGGGGTGAGACAGACTTGGCGCTGCGCGCTCTTGTTGTGTGCTACGCACACGTTTCTATTTTTTTGTAGTGATTTTAGGTTGCACTCCAACTTTTTCAGTTTGCACTCCCACTTTCCAAATTCCTGGCTAAGACACTGGTGCATTATGAGTTTCCATTCTGCAGTTCTTGCTATCTCATATGCCCAATTTGTTTTCTCTAATTTTAGATCTTTGGTAGAGTTACTGAACAATACCAGGGCCCAATTTCATAGAAAAAAAAATCCTTAAAGGAACACGTTGCCTTGGATTGGACGAGTTGGTCTTTGAAAAGCATTTACATCCATTCGTTACAAAATGCATATGGTTAAAAAGATGTTTTAAAAGTAGAATACAATGATCCACACACATTTGCCTCGAAATTGCGTGGTTTTCTTTTTACTTTGCAAACTAACATGGTCGGCCATTTATGGGAGTCAAAAATTTGACTCCCATAAATGGCCGACCGTGTTTGTCGATGCGGTAAAAGGAAAACCACGCAATTTCGAAAGATACTTGTGTGGATCATTATATTCTACTTTTAAAATATCTTTCTAATCATATGCATTTTATAACATACGGTTTGCAAAGACCAACTCGACCGATCAAAGGCAACGTGTTCCTTTAAGCACGAAATAGCTCGCTTATTTCACACATGTTACTGGCCAAAATTTCATGCCATATACATTGCTTGTGACTGGTATTTAGCTGTTGTTTACTTAGCATGACAATTGAGTGGAGTTTTGGCCGGTAGTCTGATTTTACTAAGCAGATCTACTGAAAAATTGCAGGTCTTCTGAATTAGCAGATCAAGGGCCAACATTTTGAAATGGGGGTCGGGGCGTGCAGCTTTACAATCATGATTCATTGTACAGAATCATCCATTTGTTTTTGTCTACAGAAAATTAATGACATGTTGACTTCGGCCGTCTTAGTTCTCGAACGAGCGGCAGAAGCTGCCTTCCAGGCAGGTAAGTAAAAGAGTGTTTTAAAATGTTAATTATGTATTATGTCTACTTGGGCATCAGTCATATGGCTACATTGTACTTTTTGTCATTTTTGTTAAACTAGCTGAATTAGTTACTTGGAGTCTTGGACACTTGCTCATTTCAGATTCTGATGAAATACTTGCCTGGTTGCTTGATTTCATTACATCAGGGAAAAAACTGAAATTCAAAAGTGTAACTCACAAAGAGAATGTATTGGTCATCAGACCTGATACTTCACGGAGGCAACGAAGGCAATTGCCTCTGTGCCCCCTGGCCATTGCCTTGGTGCCCTTGAATGCTCCAGTACAAATTTGCTATTTCCTCATATTCTAGCCTATTCCATAAAGACTTAATTGGTAAAGAGCACTGGAGAGCTGTTGATATTATATAATGTTGTTAGAATTGTTGTATGCATATGGGCAATTCCACGCTCAATCGCATTACACTTTTCAGTGTCATTTCTCAATCTTGGTGCTAGAAGTTCTATGTGAGATACTCTTTCCACTAGGTTTATAGACTGATTTGTACTTGACACCCAAGGCTTTGAATTGATAATATTAGAAATGTTGTGGGCTTTGTGCTCTGGCTGTCTGGATGTTATAACGTTGTAAAAAGCGGTCAGTCGCATTACACAAAAAGGACATGGTAAAAAAAAAGACTTGTCACAATTCAAAAATGTCCTCTATCAAAAAGCTTGCGAAAGTATTACTATATGTAACACACGACTCTTATACATGAATATATCCATTAAGATACTTATAAATTATCAGCAACTTGAACTTTTAGGTATATACATGGCAAAACCATGGTCAGTCGCATTACGGTCAGTCGCATTACAGTTTTCCAGACAATGTAGCCACGCCTACATGGAGCCCAAGCTGAGTTCATTCCTGTCAACAACTAAAAATAAATTGGTTTCATATATGTTAGCTATAACTTCCAAGTGGTAAGAAAGTTGTGACAAAAACTTGATTTTTTTGTGTCATGTCCATGTTTGCTTGGAATTGTCCATATGTTGGTATGCACCAAGCGTGTCTTTAAGTGATTGACTATTTATTTTATGCACAGATGTCGAGCTTTCTGCTGTGACTGCTGGACAGCATCTTCAACTTGTCCAGTCTCAACTGGACATGGCAAGGAAACTCTCCCAAAAAGCTCAACAAGACTTGACCAATATTCAGGTTGAGAGTATAAAGCAGTCGGCAGGAGAAGGCAGTGGTGGGACTGCTGTTGAGGAGACGGCGAGTTGAAGCTGGAGAAAGTAAGACGGTAGAAACGAGTTTCTGAATCGAACGACAAACCTTCAGGAAGGTAACTCTAGTAGGAATGTAGACATCTTATCACAACCCTTGAAAATGTGTTATGTAATTATTGATACGTCATGGAAGAAATAGAAACAAAAGTTGCTGATTTGGTGTCACTGTTTTCCATGTGAGATTCACTATCAACGAAGGTTGGGTTTTGTTTTGCACTTAAAAGTTTATTTTGAAATTGATAACTATTCAACTATTTGTCATCTACCAGCAACAATACTTGGTTCCAACTTGTTGTGATTGCATTTGAGGAAAATTGTGTGTGAACTTGCTGATATTAGTGTTCCAATCCTCCCTCCCACTCCAAGGGAGGATGCTGGCGGACTCGTCAATTATGACCTTTTTAACCCCTCTCTATCATCTACCAGCAATACTACTTTGTTTACTGACAAGATTGGGGTTTTGATTTTGCATTTGTAAGTTTATTTTGCAATTGATGACTATTCGACCAGCAACAATACTTTGTTCCAGATTGTTGTGGTTGCATTCCATTTGAATAAAATTGTTTCTGAACTTGCTGATATTTATTGTTTTCCAATCCGCCCCCTCTCACTCAAACGTAGGATCTTGACGTGTGAGGACAACTATTTATTACTGCCAGTAACAATAATTTTTTTCCTACTGTTGTTTCTGAACTTGCCGAATAATATTTATGGTTTTCCAATCCTTTCCCTCCCACTACAAGGGAGGAAGTTGGCGTTTGAGGACTCTTTAAGTTTTATTATTTTTTAAATGAATTATTATTTGACTATTTATCAACTACCAGCAACATTACTTTGTTCCAGATTGTTGTGATTATATTTAAAGACAATTTTTCGAACTTGCTGCTATTTATTGTTGTCCAATCCTTCCTCCCACTCCAAGGGAAGAAGTCAGAGTTTGAGGGATTGTAAGTGTAATTTACACTAGACTTGCTTACTGCTTAACTTCTTGCTTAATTGGCGACCTGAAGGTTTGGACTGAGATGGTCTTCCACACAGTTCTAGCAAGCAGTTCTTCCTGTCCTGTCCAATTAAGTCTGTGTCTTCTGCTATGAGTTTGAAGTCATCCTTTCTAGGGGGACCTTCAGTTTTCTTTCCATGTTTGGGCTGCCATAGAAGAACCTTAGCAGGCCTGTATGCTTCGTTTTTGAAAGGGCAGGGGCACCAAGGCATTTTCTCTTTTGTAAAGGGCGGAAAAATGAGGAACTTATAAATTCCTACTGGATCATTTTAAGGGCACCAAGGCAATGACCAGGGGGCATGGAGGCAATTGCCTTTGTTGCCTCAGTGAAGGATCGGGCCTGCCTTAGTAACTATTTCTTCTTCCCTTCTGGAACAGGAAGCCTTATTAGCCTCAAACTATCAGAAATTTTTCAAAACCACTGCACACTGGACTTAATTGATATTAGAGAGTGGAGTGGCACATTGTGACCCCTCCTGTGCTTTTTTTATAAAATTGTAATGGGCTTATCACCATGAAATGTTGTGACTGGATTTTTTAATGTTTAGGGCCAGAATCATGGTTTATTTAAAGACATTAAACAATTTGCGGTCCAATGACCGAATCAAATTTTGAATTTACAAATTTAAAAACATTAAAAGCACACAAACAAGGGTTCAACAGACTAAAAGATTAAAAGCACACAAACAAGGGTTCAACAGACTAAAAGAAAGGGGGAAAAATGATAACCATTTCAATCAAATTTTCATCACAAAGGTGGCCCGTGCATGGGCATCAAAATTGGACTTTAAAATTTCAAATAGAAATTTTACTTTTACTGAAAACAGCCTTGAGAAATATACAAAATTAAAGAAAGATCTAGAGAGAGCGATAGCTATAACGCAAACTTTAAATATGTTATTGTTACAATTACAGTTATTTCTTATCTCCTAGCCCATGGAACCAATGGTTTTACATTGTAGTGAACTGTTAGTACTTTTTAAACTACCTTTTGTACTGTGAATCTTTTGATCGTACTTATTTTTGATTTCTTTTGTTTTATTATTTGTTTTGTTTAAAAAAACAGTGGAGTGTGAAGTATCAATCTACAATTAAGAATTCATTTATATGGGATCCAATATGGCCACCCATGTTGGATCAGAATACATTATGGGATTCTATATGGCCACCCATGTTTGATCAGAATACATTATGGGATTCAATATGGCCACCCATGTTGGATCAGATTGCATTATGGGATTCAATATGGCCACCCATGTTAGATCAGAATGCATTATGGGATTCAATATGGCCACCCATGTTAGATCAGAATACATTATGGGATTCAATATGGCCAACCATGTTAGATCAGAATACATTACCGGGGATTCAATATGGCCACCCATGTTAGATCAGAATACATTACCGGGGATTCAATATGGCCACCCATGTTGGATCAGAATGCACTATGGGATTCAATATGGCCACCCATGTTGGATCAGAATACATTATGGGATTCAATATGGCCACCCATGTTGGATCAGAATACATTATGGGATTCAATATGGCCACCCATGTTAGATCAGAATACATTATGGGATTCAATATGGCCACCCATGTCAGATCACTATGGGATTCAACAGTAACACCAGAATGTAACAATGTTTTACAAAATTTCAAATTATGTTTGTCAATTTAAAGGCAGTGGACACTTGGTAAATTACTCAAAATAATTACTATCATGAAACCTTTCTTGATTACAAGGAATGGGGAGAGATTGATAGTATAAAACATTGTGAGAAACGGCTCCCTCTGAAGTGGAGTAGTTTTCGAGAAAGAAGTAATTTTTCACGAATTTGATTTCGAGACCCCAGATTTAGAATTTGAGGTCTCGAAATCAAGCATCTGAAAGCACACAAATTCGTGTGACAAGGGTGTTTTATTCTTTCATTATTATCTCGCAACTTCGACGACCGATTGAGCTCAAAATTTCACAGGTTTATTATTTTATGTATATGTTGAGATACACCAAGTGTGAAGACTAGTCTTTGACAATTACCAATAGTGTCCACTGTCTTTAAAAACTATTTGAGACATATATAGGCCTACAGGTAATTAGGAATAGGAAGAACTTGGTTACCAAAACTTGATAACAGTTTGGGGATTTGTTTAAATTGTTTGGAAAATTGTTATTACGTATAGTTTTGTCTAGGGTAGAAAGTTTCAAGAAAATTGGCTTTGGAAAATCAGAGGAGGCAATATACTAAAACAAATTTCATATTCGGTTAAAAAGAGGAAATCCCGGGGAAAAAATTGAAAGTAAACATTGTGCCTCTCCGCGGAACGTAGGTTATTTTTAAATTAAAAAAAAAACTGTTTTGATTAAAGATGTCATATAAATGCAATAAATTTTGACACGCAGAAGCTGTGTGTCAATCCGAGTTTAAGTATTGACTTGCGACGGAGTATATAGTATGAGTTTAAGTGGCGCTTCATCACAGTGTGTAGTATTTAACGGATGCATAGTACACAAAGTCTCCTGGTCACCATTTTTAGGTTAAAGTTGTTTTCACCGTAAAGGTGATTTTCACGTGAGGCACCTCTCCAGAGATACCAAAATTGAGCTTGATTCTGGTATTTTGATTTCAAAGAAAGAGACCCCATCAGCGTGCATTAATTAGCGGGCACAAATTCCTGCAGTTGAAAGGAGCAATCTAGAACAAGTTCGAGTGCGCATGGTTAACTAAAGGTATACTGTTTTGGCTCGAACCCAAGCTGGTCAACCAATGGGAGACTTTGAGGCGCTAGGTGGCAGCAGACTTACCAGGAAATTTCCATTGATTACGTAGTTTTGAGCGTGCGCACATGACCGAGAACAATGGATTTTACCTTGTAAGTCTGCTACCACCAAGCGTCCCAAAAGTCTCCCATTGGAACCAGCCGCAGGACCATCTCAAACATGCTTTTCTAGAGATGCGATGCTAGACAAACGCGGTTTACAATAAGTAGTATTTTTAAGAAACCGTTATTCTTCATTCCTGGGAAAACTTTGGAGTTTATTTTTTAGTCTATTTTGTTTCCCAGGTAGCCAAACGAAGCCGTTGTGTCCATTAAAGGCGTTTGTTCTGTGGTATCATGTGTATCAGTAGATTTCATATGTATGCACAAAGTCGTTGACACTTTGGTGATCTTTTTTAAATGATTTCTTTTCACCACATCTATCTAAATATCATTACATCACTAAATTACATAAACTGTAAGCCGGTATGCCCCTTTAAGGGTTTTAGTTATTGTTCGTAACACAAAACACAATGTCCACAAATTTACGTTTCTAACACAGTTTGAAGATAATGGTTAAAGCACTCCAAGAAGCTTCCCTTAAAATAATACAGTGCTGAGGTGCTGTAGTTTTTGAGAAATTAGTAAAACAATGTCACGAAAATAATTATTAGGGCCCTGTAAGGTGCGAGTCCTTCCTCCATGCTGAAATAATCTCCCAGCTTATAACTTCCTGCAGGACACAGTTGCCTTTGAACTCATGCCTTTCGACAAGCCTGGGCTTTTCCGGTTATGCCCCAATTTGCAATTCTCCTCGATACTGTTCTTTGTTATTTTGATTATATGTTGGAACGGAAATGTCTTGAAAATGAAATGAGGAAAAATTTGGTGTCTGGCGTTTACGCATGGTGAAGAACAAAACAGAAATTACTTCATAATAAGATTTGCATGGCGGGAACAAACCTTGACCTGTAGACGCTGTCGAGGTCATGACCTCGACTGCAAACTGTGCAGCGTTCCTATGAAAACCGCACACAGTTGGTCGAGTTTATTAGAAGTTTAGATTTGAAACTTTACATGGTGGAAGTATTGAGTTGGGTCCTAGCTCTATGGTTGAAGTATAACTAAAGAGGGGTTTGTCACTGGGACAGGGCCTTAACTTGGTGCAAGGGACGGTCTTCCCGGTGTCACGGTCTCAGATGGGACACGGCAAAGTACGGAGTCCTTCGCAGGAGAGAGCTCTTTTGAGTAGAGTTTGCTCTGAACAGAACCGGTAGTTCCGACTCAACGTTTCGATCAGTATGCTTTAATCGCCTTCATCAAGTTTTGGATCCTATTTGGCGCTATTTTTTATTAAGACACATCTTCGTCTTCAGTATGAGCAGATGGTGGGTTTACTTCGTCTGCTGTGTTTTGACCACGTTGGCTACGACTGTGGTGTTCGTAAATCAACGGATTGGTGCAATCGTGGGTAAGTTGACACTCTTGAACTTCCACAACATCGTTGTGTAGACTATGTTGCAATAAAAATAGTTTCACAGTAAAACGGGAAGTGTGGAGAGTTCGAAATTGCTCCTTTAGTTAGTTAGACCTACAGTAGAGTTTGTGATTTTTTTCAAAAGAGTTTTAAGCTGTTCCTGCTGCACCATTGTTGAGGTGGACAAGTATTGTTTTGATGTGTATGTAAAGAACCTAGCAGGCTATAGTATTGACGTTTCACTGGTTTTTTTAAACTTATTTTTTTTTATTTTTTATAAAGAACCTATAGCAGGCTATAGTATTGACGTTTCACCGGGTTTTTTTTTGTTTATCATTATTTATTTTTTTTAGAATTCGGGGGCTGCTTAATTATCCCACCAAGGAAACTCGACAAGTGTCTTTTTGAGATAATGGTGAACTCAAGATTGGCTAATTATTGTAATTACAATTAAAGGCACTGGACACCTTATAATTATTTTATATAGAATTCGGGGGCTGCTTAATTATCCCACCAAGGAAACTCGACAAGTGTCTTTTTGAGATAATGGTGAACTCAAGATTGGCTAATAATTGTAATTACAATTAAAGGCACTGGACACCTTATAATTTTTTTATATAGAATTCGGGGGCTGCTTAATTATCCCACCAAGGAAACTCGACAAGTGTCTTTTTGAGATAATGGTGAACTCAAGATTGGCTAATTATTGTAATTACAATTAAAGGCACTGGACACCTTAGAATTTTTTTATATAGATTTCGGGGGCTGCTTAATTATCCCATCAAGGAAACTCGACAAGTGTCTTTTTGAGATAATGGTGAACTCGAGATTGGCTAATTATTGTAATTACAATTAAAGGCTCTGGACACCTTTGGTAGTTGTCTTCTCGCTTGGTGTATCTCAACACATGCATAAAATAACAAACCTGTGAAAATTTGAGTTTGATTGGTCGTCGAAGTTGCGAAATAACTATGAAAGAAACACTTTTGTCACACGAAGTTGTGTGCTTTCAGATGCTTGATTTCGAGACCTCAAATTCTAAACTTAAGGTCTCGAAACCAAATTCGTGTACAATTATTTCTTTCTCGAATACTACGTCACTTCAGAGGGAGCCGTTTCTCACAATTTTTTATACTATCAACAGCTCTCCATTACTCGTTAGCAAGTAAGGTTTTAATTAGTATATAACCAATAGTTCGTAGTGCCTTTGAGTGGCTTGTTTTTCCAACTTCTTTTGTTTTCTCACACAGTGCCACTTTTCGCAGAGTCACGTGTAAATGGAGCTGAACTTGAGGTAAGAGAGTCTGAATTTCCCGCAAAAAAAAATCCAATAAAACCAAAAAGAGGAGATTTTTTAGATGTTTGAGGAAAACTATAATTTTTGTGTCTTTCATTGCTGTATTTTGTTTATATATTTTTCAAACTTGTGTTATAACGGGATCACACACAAAGACTTGTAAAAGTTCAAATGGTTAATGGTTTATTTATCGAAGACTAGGGTTGGTTTGGAATGAAAACTTTTAAAAACCAACTTGATGTTAAATGCAGTGGACACTATTGGTAATTACTCAAAATAATTATTAGCATAAAACCTACTTGGTAACGAGTAAATGGGGAGAGGTTGATAGTATAAAACATTGCGAGAAATGGCTCCCTCTGAAGTGACGTAGTTTTCGAGTAAGAAGTAATTTTCCACGAATTTGATTTCGAGACCTCAAAGTTAGATTTTGAGGTCTCGAAATCAAACATCTGAAAGCACACAACTCGATTGACAAGGGTGTTTTTTCTTTCATTATTATCTCGCAACTTCGACGCCCAATTGAGCTCAAATTTTCACAGGTTTGTTATTTTATGCATAATTATGTTGAGATATACCAAGTGAGAAGACTGGTCTTTGACAATTACCAATAGTGTCCAGTGACTTTAAAATACAAACTCACCTTTGCAAAGATGCAACCGAATCTCAGATAATGTTACTAAAGCCCCCCATGGATCTGTTTCTTTCTTTAGGACACGTGCAGAAACCGGTCTTGTAGGTGGGAAAAAGAGCAAGAATCGCGTAAAATCCAACTGCGGGACGCCTGTTCTGCCTTTCGGATGGAGACCGGCACCTACTATCCACCGTTAGTTTACCAGTACGATGCCCTCAACCAACCCAAAACACTCAACAATCTCTATGTGATTCCCTCTCATCGATTGATCTACTGCTCCATCCCGAAGGTGAGCTCCACTAGCTGGAAGCGTCTCTTCCTAAAAATGAGTAACATTTCAGACTCCATGGAGGCAATCGGGCAGGCTCAATCTCACGCCATAGCCAAGCAAAACTTCCGCACCCTTGCCTCGTACCCCGCCCACGAGGCACGGAAGCTCCTCGCAGCATACACCACGTTTTTCTTCGTGAGGGACCCGTTCGCCAGGCTGCTGTCGGCGTACCAGGACAAGTTTCAGAACGACTACCCGGCCAGTAAGGTATTCAGACGTACGTGGAGTGAAAAGATCATTCGATTCACAGCCCCATCGCCGGCTGTGCTCGGCAAACGTCTGAGGACGCAGCGCAGAAATGACGGCACTCTGAACGTGACCTTCTCGCAGTTTGCAAGATTCGTCTCGCTGGGGGGCGATGATGCAAAGGCGCAGAAGAAACGCGGCAACGTCCACTGGATCCCCATGTACGCAATGTGTCAACCATGTCTCATAGACTATGACTATATCGGTCACTACGACTCTGTGCGGACAGACGCTGATTTTATACTAACATCCGCCGGGGTAGACCGGGCCTTAAGATTTCCAAACTTCACCACCAATCCAACGGGAAGTTCGAACCCCAGCACTCTGTTCCGTTACTACTCAACCCTAACGAAGTATGAAATCGAAGATGTGTACAAACACTTCTCTCTTGATTTCGATTTGTTCAGCTTCGAAATACCGACCGTCATCAGTCATCTATTTGACAGGAAAAATGTATAGATGCAGTGCACATAAGAGGGCGGTTTGAATGTAAACATGGGTCACATCGTCTATGCGCTGCGCACAACTCTCATCCGATGATAGTCTTTCACTTCTGCACGTTTCATCAAAGATGGTGGCCAATGGCGCCATGATCATTATCTATTGCACACTGAAAACATCATAATTTCCTTCATAAAACAAATTAAATAAATATTTTGTAAAAACAAAAAAATGGGTATAGGCCTACTGTCGTCGTGGTCACACAAAAATAAAGCAGACGACACACGTTAGTTCTCGTGCATTATGTTTTTTTTTCTTGCAATGATCCACATGGGGCCGCATGAAGCCGAATAGCTGGAGTGTTCGAATTAATACGTCGCCATTTTGTTTATTGTGAAGCCAAAGCCTTGCGGAGCCGAAATGGGCTGTAACCATGCATATGGCAACGGGCTATATTTTGAATTGAACAGGCAATTTTGTTTGCCTGCACCCCAAGGCACTTCCACCTACAAAATATAAACAAAATTCATCTTTTGACCGTGAACACACAATGTCGAATATTTACCCGAACTGACTCTTGAACACGAAGTAGCTGAGCACAACAAAACTTAATGCTTACCAGAAAAAATAAGGTCATCAACGAAACTACCACGTGACAAGTACAGTTTGTGACTGGTATCCTGCCCATTTCTGCTAACAGCAGACAATTGTTAAGTAATATTTTCTGCGCAAGCAGCTCTATGAAATTGGGCACAGCTTTGATCATGACGACACAGCCCTTTAAAATTGTTATCAAATCGGAACAAACGTCTTGAGGGAACATAGTTACAATATATAACATGTTTTTGTTATATTTCATAATAACAAGGAAGACAATGCTTATTTGTATTAGCCTTGAATAGGGAAATTAAATATTATTGACTCATCTGCACAACGTTTAAAAAAAACTTTAAAAAATCAGGACACTCGTCACCGTTAATAACACAGAAAGAATAATGGGCCTATATTATAACACGTACATTATACTTCCTTGTTTGCATTAGATGTATCGATTTAAATTGACCTGTTTACGCCCTAGAGCCTATCAGTAGGTGCGTTCGATTAGCTTCCCCGGGTCGACCCCGACCTGTGATTTTTCACAGAGCTCGGGAAAGTTTACTGATTACATGTAAAGCGCTTAGAGTTAACTTAATATTACGTGCTATATAAATCGCGTTTACTATTATTATTATTATAACACACATCGGTTTAAAACCAAAATTATTACCGTAGTACAAATATAATAGATGTTAAATTTGCATCGGGATAAAGAATATTAATTTTTGGTTTTACCCATATACAAATACTTAATAATACGAAGAAATCGCATACCAACAGCAAATTAATATTTACCGATCGTTTTTGTTTATTATTAACAGAGAAATCCACAACAAAACCGTAGTTTTATGTTCTATGAATTTAAGTGCAATGCTTCATCATTATATAATATAGGCATATAATGTCAAATTATTGGGGGAAAAGCGAGTAAATTGTTGCGCCTCAAAAAATCATTGCCATTTGCTTTCGCGTGGTGTATAAACCGGATTTCAGTGAAAAGTACTTGAATATAAGTGAAAAGTACTTGATTATAAATGTTTTATACCATTATAAAAATAGTTGAAAGAACCAGTTGAAAATAAATATTTTACGAAACAAATTTTAGAAAAATTGTTAAAAAAACAAAAACAAAAAAAACCAAGAGAAGCATAAAGTCTTCGGATTTTAAAATAGTACAGTCAGACCCCTAAGGGGTGTTGTGGCCGAGTGTTCTAGGCGCCGAACTCAAGTTCTGTATTACTTTGCAGAATAATGGTTTCGAATCCGGGCTTTGTGTTAAAGAGCAAGGCACAGCACTGACACTTCACGGCGGAGGCTAATGAAGGCGATTGCCTCCATGTCCCCCTGCTCATTGCCTTGGTGCCCTGGAAAATGCTCTAGTAAAAATGTACAATTTCCTCAAATAGGTTGCCCTTTACCAAGCAGAAAATGCCTTGGTGCCCTCGCTCTTTTAAAAACGAAGTATATATGAAGGCACTTTGTCATAATTGCTTTTTCCCACCTACGAGTACAAATTATTGGTACAGGCGAGATCAGGGGAGTAACCGGAGATGTACTGACATCCTGTCCAAGGTGAATATGATTAAATTTATACAAGCAAACCGGAAATAAACACCAGCCTGATTGGCTCCATATTATATTCAACTTAAATTTTAACTTACAGTAAGAACACAATGGTGTTCGTACCGTAGTTCATAAACTTGGAATGTGATATACCATACGGTACTAGTTGCAGCCAACATCAATAATTCAACTTTGGAAAAATAGTTACAAAATCTCTTTTCATGGATCGCACATTGTGGATAAACATTGTATTCATATTGATTGAGGAATTGGAAATAAATGTTGTACTGAACTGAACTGAACACATTTTGCTTGGTGTCATACTGCATGACAAGCACCGTGATATTATTAGTTAATTACAATGTGCGTGTATTTTATTATTGGCCTTAAGTTTGTGATGTGCTGTAAAGCTATTTTTGAAATGCTTTATTTGTTCTCAAGCGATGCCTTTAATATAGTGTGTAATTTGACAAACTATTGTTATACAAAATTCTTACTAACTTATATAAGATAATGACAATGTTTTCAGTTCGACGTCGTTGCAGCACTTTATCGAGAATGGTCATTAATACATATCAAATTCACTCGCACTAATCCACTTGTCGTCGTCCTCTAGAATCCTTGCGTATGACGTCACAAGCTCAAATATGCCCCCACTTCAAAGGATGACCAGTCATTAGCTGAGAGTTATGCACGGCACGTACACATTTCCATTGTTTGACTCCGGTGGTGATGGTGACCAATAGAGGGGTATACTCTAGACTGGTCCGCTGTCTTTATCCACAAGAACAGACAGGTATTGGCTTTAAATGTTTACCATTGACGTCAGATTTAACTGCGAATCTACACGACCGTGAAGGTCATGTAAAATTGGAAGGTCAAAAGTGATTATGGACGTTGGTTGAAAGCGAACCTCTGGCGAAATTCACGAGCCTCAAAGTTTGACGTCAGATGTTCAGGCATCTGCCTCATTTTGCCTTAGTGGTGGCGCTTTTTGAGAGTGTGACTGTGACGTCATATGCAAATTAGTCTAATTCATTCACTTGTCTGGGGTTCCATTCGGTGTCAATCCATCGGTACCATTGGTCAGCATTGCCTTAAACGAACGCGGGACAGAGAAACCAAATAGATCCATGTCGATGACATAACGGGCGAGCAAGGCTCGAATGTCGTCGGGCGGCAGGTCCGAGAAATAGCTTGCGATGTGCGCCTCGTCGGAACTGTTGGTTGGATTGGTGGATTGCGGATATGATACCTTGCCGTCTAGTCCCGCTGCCTGTAGTGTAAAGTTAGCGTCCTCGTGCAGTGACGAGAACTTGCCGATGATGTCATAATTAATCATGCACGGTTGGCACATCTTATACATGTCGCTCCAGTGTTCTGTCGGTCCGTCGTTGCTGAATATGTTTTTAGAATCCCCAATGTACCGTACAAACTGACCGAAGGTTACGTTCAGTGTTCCATCCGGTCGCACGGGGACATTCTTCGTGGAGCCGTACGAAGCGATCTTCGGCCCGAAGTTCTTCCTGAAGATGGTGCTGGAGCCGTAGTCCTTCTGGAACTTGTCCCGGAAACCTGAGAGGATTCTCTCCAGCGGGTGCCGCACGAAGACGAATTTGGTGTAGTTTTCCAATCGCTCCGTTGCTTCTTCTAGCGAGTACGAAGAGAGGGGTTTGATGAACTTGGATGTTAGGGTATGCGTCTGTGATTGACCGATCAGTTTGGTATCATTGTAGACCCCCTTCAGAACAAGGAGGATACGCTTCCAGTTGGTGCATCCTACCTTTGGGACATAACAGTACATCAACTTGTGTGAGTCTAGCACCAGCAGGTGGCCTAATCTCTGCAGGGATTTGGTGTTCAGCTTGTGTTTGAGACGCTGTCCAATGGTTGTGTTTGTGTATGCGTTGCATGTTGCAGAGACTTGCTCTTTTCTGGCTAGTTGCTCGCGAAGCCATTTGCATGATGCATCACACGGCACCTGGTGGGAATAAACACAAGCGACAAATAAGGGGATTAATTTAAACATCCTTCACTTAGCTCTAATATTAGAGACATTTTAGAATCCCACTTTGTATAAAGTATATCCACCATTTTATTAATGGCCTAATCTCTGACACGCAAGCTTGTATACGGGTACGCCTGCAACCGGGGACGCTATAATATATTCCTCTTTTGTTATTGGTCCTCGGTTTGAATGTGTATACCTAATCAAACAAACACACACAGCATGAAAGCGCGCCCTCTCTCGGGTTATCGCGTTTAACATTGAGATAGTAACGTATTGGACCAAGACTAACACATCCAAAAGCAAGCCACGGATTAGAGATCCATGACATTGATGTGTTTGATTAAAAAAAAATACAACAAAACAAACCTCATTAGAAAAAGCAATGATGCGTCGCGTGACATCATGCATCACTTTGTCATTACTCGACCCCTCGTTGGTTATGGATGACTTGGTGAGAAAATGAGAACGTTGGGGAGGTACGTGACAGAATATGACACGTGAGAAAAGTCACCGTGGTCCAGACGTTAAGACGCATTGAACCCACCCTAAGCAAGGACGAGTGACCCATCCTTCTGGTCCTTGCTCTATATGCTCGTCTTATACCTCGAGATAAGAGTTAACTGACGTTTCGTGAAATCTGTTGCGGCACTTGCAATTTTGAGGTTGTTTGTTTGAATCCTACTAATGGCTGATTTCTCAATGACTATCTATAGCCTAGTAAGTAGATTGTTATCTTATGAATTGCAATTTTTTGATTTGTTCCATTCATAATCGTAGATGTTAAACCACTATTTGTAAGAGAGAGATTTGCTAATGCAAGCTTAGTGTTTACGTCCCCTTATGTGCGTTTGCGAGTTCCCATGACGGGAAAATCAAACAAACAAATTAACGAACAAGTTTGCCTTGTTTTGATATGGTTTTCACAACCAATCCCCCCCCCCGCCCTTTTTCAGTCTTTGTTTTATTTGTAAAGCAATGCAAACTCGAATTTGTATAGGACAATCAGACAGGCGGCGGGAACATTCTAAAAAGATGTTTGAAAACTAAATAAAACAGGTTTACCCATTCATGAAATTTAATGTCCGATCAACCCCCAGCAGGTAAAAACCGAATTGAATGAACACTGCAATACTTTTACACTTGAATGCATCTTTTAAGACAAAGAATGATACGAGAGTTAAATGAATGATTGACGATCTGCATGACCTCTCAATTTCAATCTAAAATTGAATAATTCGAGCATTAAATTGAATGAAAACTCCGTGAAATTAGGCGGTGAAGCCTGGTTTATACTGAGTATATATGACTGGAGCAACATTAAGCAAGCATTGAGTTCAGGCAAATACTGAATTAAATGGGAGTCAAGTACCTCATTTACGAACAGACGACTGGCAGCCAATCGAAACGCAGAGCCCTCATTCATCAATCCACCATCCAATTGACCTGAACAGAAAGAAATGAAACCTACATGTTAATCAGTTTGCAATCAATACGGAACACACATTGATCGTGATGTCAACACCCCACTCATGTTTCAATTATTTATCGCCATGATTTTTTTCTAGACGTCTACAAAAAATGTCCACACCATTCCAACCATTTTATAAAAAAAATTAAAAAAACTAGACATAGTGCTTTTTGTTAATTACAAAAACACGGTGTTCGGTTGGACGTTACGTGATGACGTGGTTCAAAAACATTGAACCATAAAGATGTTTTTTATACAATGTGTCGTTATTTTATAGTTAAATGTGCATTACAGATTTGAGAATCCCCTTAAAATGATTTAGAAAAGTGGCCATAATGCGATCGTTAATGCAAAGCCACTCCGGATTTTTAGGTTTAGTTTTTCAACTGAAAATCTTATGTCACGATAAAAAGCCGGTTCTAAACGAAAGCAAGGTCAAACACTAACAAAATACTTTTGTCGTGGAAAAGACCATAAAAATAGCTTATTGGTAGCATTTGTGATTCTCAAGATATAAATTTTCTAGCTATTTAATGTAATGACGTCATCAATTCAAAAAGGTTGTGGTTTTGGTGCGAGACATTATCACTCAACTATTGCGATTTTCCGCTCTGCACATAGCGCTCAATGTTTCTAAAATCTTTATACCCAACAGCGCCCTCTTTCGTTGGACCAAAGAGAGCGCCGTTGGATATTCCCCCCAAATTGCGCGCCATATGATTTTTACAAATTTTAAACTTTGATTTATTGTAGTTTAATGCCCGATGACGTCATTATGACATAGTTAGGTCTGTGGTGTCTTGATACCAAGGTTCACCTATCTGTTGAGTTTCAACGTTCAAATCAATCTCAATCTTGAGTTATTCCGTAGATAAGTTCGAAAGTTTTTTTTTTTATAAAAAAACACGAAGGCGAACTTTGATCCAGGGTAACGACCCGGAAGTTAACGTCGTACGATTTTTGCGTTAACTTTTCAAATGTTGTCCAAGTCTTTATCTATTCGATGCCTAAGTATGAACATCATAGCTTTTATATTCGTTGAGATACAGCAACAAGCAAATGGTAATTTTTCAACATTAAAAACCTTGTCATGACGTCATTAATGCTGCATCATTCCAAAAAAGTGGCGGTTTCATCTACTCACTATTGCCGATGTACACAGTAAGTTTTAAGTTTGTACAAGCTTTACTTTTGTTTGGGAAGGTTCAGAGGTAAAGAAGAACACGAGGAAAATTAAATCTATGAACAGATTGTTGATAGCTTTTTAATTTTCACAGAAAGTAAAAGTGTAAATCTATTACATTTATACCTTTCTTTGCACAGAAAACAAATGCTAAGGTTAATACTTATTAAAGCGATGTATTTTATTAGTAAAGAGCTAACTATGTGCAAAGTTTGAAGGTTTTGTGATCCTTGTGATGTTTAACTCAAGAGTAAACTTCTTAAAAGGTTAACTGGATTTGGGGAAACTTTATACGAAACAACAGTTTACTAATTTTAGACTTGTGAAGTAAATAACTGTAAAAGACTTATTTATTAAGTATTACAGAGGTTTCGCAAGTGTACGACACGGGTACAGATACAACTACGATAACTGGGATGCACGTTAGATTTTGTTAGGCATTAAATAAACACTTATTTTGAAAAGCAATGATTTGTACACAAAGCTTTACCGTGTAACGCGCTAAACACTGCCGTGAGTGCCGGATAGAAACACCCTTCACGAGTCGATGTCACGAATCCGCTTCCCGGTGTTTGATCAAAACATAACCAATGTTCGTCTTTTTCTGGTTGCATTTTCTCACATAATTAAAAGTCATACGAATCACTGAAGTAGGTGGCCATCTCAGCGAAGCTTCGTCTTTAATTCCGTTTTAAGCCATGAGAAGGGCGAACAGGGAAACAATTTGACGCCGAATCTGAGCGGACTTCAATTGTAAAATGTTGGTACACCATTAAACTAGCGCTACGTTGTAAGTACAATGACCTGAGACTTGTCAAAACATGAATGGAAATTACGCGTACAGTCAAACGATGCACTATTCCGAGCAGAACACACAGGCCTCGTGGACTGATGAAGGTGTGATCAATGGAGCGGAACGGCCAGCCAAAGCGCTTTTGCAGTGTACGCAGTTATCACACGGGTCAACACATCCGTGGGCTTTATCGTCCGATTTCGACCAGAGATTCAGGTCAAATTGGTATCATCTCTGTGGGAAAGTTTGAGCAGGATCACTCATCTATAACGGGATGCAAAATTTATGTTGAAATGTTACGTAGTTTTAGAGATCAAAAATTGTAAAATTGTTCAACTTTTGGTTTGAACCGGAAGTCAAGGTCAAATGGGGTCATTTTGTGTGTAGCGTTTTTTGAAGTTTGATCGACCTGTCCGATGATATGTAGATTGTCAAAATCCATTATGTGGTTCAGGAGTTATGATTTCTTTAAAATATTTAACTTTGATCTGTTGTAATTCAAAACCTGATGACGTCATCATGACATTATTAAGTTTGTGTGGTCTTATTATTAAGGTTCAATTGTCTGAGGAGTTTCAATGTTAAATTCCATATCAATCTTGAGTTATGACAACAAATTGTCTTTTTTTACAAAAAAACACAAAAAACACAAAAGCAGAGTTTGACCTTCCGGTACGACCGGAAGATGAGGTCATACGATTTTGGCGTTAACTTTTCAAATGTTGTCCAAGTCTTTATCTATGTGATGCCCAAGTATGAACATCATAGCATTAATATTCGTTGAGATACAGCGAAAAGCAAATGTCGTTTTTCAACTTTAAAAACCTTGCCATGACGTCATCAATGACGACATCATTCCCAAAAAGTGTCGGTTTCATCTACTCACTGGTGCCTATGTACATAGTAAGTTTTAAGTTTATACAAGCTTAACTTTTGTTTAAAAGCTCAAAAGTTGTTTTTTGATGAAAAAACACGAATAAAAAAACACAAAGGCGAACTTTGACCCAGGGTAACGACCCGGAAGTTAAGGTCGTACGATTTTGGCGTTAACTTTTCAAATGTTGTGTAAGTCTTAAACTATCTGATGCCTAAGTATGAACATCATAGCTGTTATAATCGTTGAGATACAGCAACAAGCAAATGATCATTTTTGAACATTAAAAACGCTGTCATGACGTCATCATTGACGTCATCATTCCAAAAAAGTGGCGGTTTCATCTAATCACTATAACCTATGTACATAGTAAGTTTGTACAAGCTTTACTTTTGTTTTAAAGCTCAAAAGTTGTTTTTTGATGAAAAAATGCGAAGGCGAACTTTGACCCAGGGTACCGACCGGAAGTTAAGGTCATACGATTTTGGCGTTAACTTTTCAAATGTTGTCCAAGTCTTTATCTATCTGATGCCCAAGTATGAACATCATAGCATTCATATTCGTTGAGATACAGCGAAAAGCAAATGTCGTTTTCCAACTTTAAAAACCTTGCCATGACGTCATCAATGACGTCATCATTCCCAAAAAGTGGCGGTTTCGTCTACTCACTATTGCCTATGTACATTTTAAGTTTTAAGTTTGTACAAGCTTTACTTTTGTTTAAAATTGCTGGAGAAGGTTCGCAGGGAAAGAAGAACGCGAGGAAAAAAAAAAACTAGACATAAGAATTTGTTTGATAACAAATTCGAGGTGTTCGGATTTCTGGCCTGAATTAACGAGCCATCACTTTTTAAGTTTAGTTGACTTTGGTGAAGGCCTACATGGTTATTCTAAGAATGTCAATAAAGACAGAATAATTTAGAAAATGCAACATTCATTATTAAAGTGCAGACCTCGCTACACTACACTTACACGCGTCGGCGGTAAATCGCTAAACATTTCACTGGAACTCCCGGTTTGGACACAAAGAAGGGTTAATAAACGAGGTCACAATAAATCACTTTTAGAGCAATTTGAAAAGCTCAGTTGAGGGGAGGTCATTACTGTGTGCAGGTTTTTTGTCTTTTTGTGCTATGCTGACGGGCGAAATATTTATTTGTACTTTTTTATCTTTATGCATGAGGGTTTGTCATATTAAACTTCAACTTCCAGTTTGACAGGATGTAAAGGTCAAATGGGGTCACACTTTGTGCATAACATCTAGAATTGCCAGAGAGCTCAAAATTGATGTAATAATTATTAACGTACCACGTTTCATTAATAAAATACACAATTTTGAATGGACATTTTTTCATATTTTCATTCACTTAGGCTCTAGAGCCCAAAATAACATGAGTTGTTACTTTAACTTCCGATTTCGACCGGAAGTAAAGGTCAAATGGGGTCACGTTGTGCACCGCATTTGTAGATCTTTATAAGAGGTTTCATGTACAAAAAGAATCTTGAACGTAGCTCTTTTGGTTTTGAAGATATGATTTTTCAAATTATTTAAGGTTTATTTAACGTTTATTTAACGTAATGACGTCACCATTGCCGTCTACTCACCGAGGTTGATGTTCATGAGAAGTTTCAAGTTCATACAAGTTTCAGTTTTTCTCAAAATTGGCGGAGAACGTTCAGGCAGAAGAAGACGGAGAAATGAAGGTTTGTCATATTAAACTTCAGCTTCCGGTTTGACAGGATTTAAAGGTCAAATGGGGTCACACTTTGTGCAAAACATATAGAATTGCCAGAGAGCTCAAAATTGATGTAATGATTATTAATGTACCACGTTTCATTAATAAGATACACAATTTTGTATGTACAAACTTATACTTCCGGGTTCGACCGGAAATGAAGGTCAAATGAGGTCACACATTGTAAACATTTGTAGAATCGTCGAAGGGCCTTAAAATTAAGTTATTATATTAATACACAAAATAATATTATTCAGATACGATTTTTTATAAAACAAACTACTACTTCCGGTTTCGACCGGAAGTAAAGGTCAAATGGGGTCACACCCTGTGTAAGATTTGTTTAATACTTCATGACCTTTCATATGGTGTAAAGATCACGTATGTAGCATATCTGATTCTGGAGATATGAGTATTTTAATAAAAAACTTCAATTTAATATAATGACGTCATCGATGACGTCATCATTCCAAATTTTGTTCTTTGTCATATACACGCTTTGGTCTAAGTACGTGGTAAGTTTCAAGTCCGTACATGCTGTATTTTTTGAGATAGCAAAATAAATTTTTTTTCGACCTCGTGTACCATTTTCGTTGTGACGTAGCTATGACGTCACACATTATATTTTTAGAATGCTCTTGAGTTTAAAAAATTTTTATGCATTGGACATTTTTTCATATTTTTATTCACTTAGGCTCTAGAGCCCAAAATAACATGATTTGTTACTTTAACTTCCGGTTTCGACCGGAAGTAAAGGTCAAATGGGGTCACGTTGTGCACCGCATTTGTAGATCTTTATAAGAGGTTTTATGTAAAAAAAGAATCTTGAACGTAGCTCTTTTGGTTTTGAAGATATGATTTTTCTAATTATTTAAGGTTTATTTCACGTTTATTTAACGTAATGACGTCATCAATGACGTCACCATTCCAAAAAAGTTGCGGTGCCGTCTACTCACCGAGGTTGATGTTCATGAGAAGTTTCAAGTTCATACAAGTTTCAGTTTTTCTCAAAATTGGCGGAGAACGTTCAGGCAGAAGAAGAAGACGGAGAACTAGACATAGTGTTTTTTGTTAATTACAAAAACACGGTGTTCGGTTGGACGTTACGTGATGACGTAGTTCAAAAACATTGAACCATAAAGATGTTTTTTATACAATGCGTCGTTATTTTATAGTTAAGCTTGTATCACACTTTTGAACGCCTTGTTTCTTCACAAATGCAATATGTTTGTGTGAGATTGACATCAGTTTTTTTGTTTGCAACTTATGAAAGCCCTTTAAAAATCTAGCTCACCCCTGCACTGGATGCTGTACACAGATTTGATAATCAACAGCGCCCTCTTTGGTGGGCAAAAAGAGAGCGCTGTTGGGAATTCCCCCACAAACTTTCGCGCCATATGATTTTTACACATTTTATTGTTATTCAATACCTGATGACGTCATTATGACGTAATTAGGCCTGTGTTGTCTTAAAAATACTAAGGTTCAACTATCTATTCAGTTTCAAGGTTCAAATCGATCTCAATCTTGAGTTATGCCGTAGATAAGCTCAAAAGTTGTTTTTTTATGAAAAAACACGAAGGCGAACTTTGACCCGAACTTCGACCCGGAAGTTGAGGTCGTACGATTTTAGCGTTAACTTTTCAAATATTGTCCAAGTCTTTATCTATCCGATGCCCAAGTATGAACATCATAGCTTTTATATCTGTTGAGATACAGCAACAAGCAAATGGTCATTTTTTAACATTAAAAACCCTGTCATGACGTCATCAATTACGTCATCAATCCAAAAAAGTGGCGGTTTTATCTAATCACTATTGCCTATGAACATAGTAAGTTTTAAGTTTGTACAAGCTTTACTTTTGCTTAAAAGCTCAAAAGTTGTTTTTTTGATGAAAAAACACGAATCAAAAAACACGAAGGCGAACTTTGACCCAGGGTAACGACCCGGAAGTTAAGGTCGTAAGATTTTGGCGTTAACTTTTCAAATGTTTCCCAAGTCTATATCTATCCGATGCCCAAGTATGAACATCATAGCTTTTATATTCGTTGAGATACATCAACAAGCAAATGATCATTTTTAAACATTAAAAACCCTGTCATGACGTCATCAATTACGTCATCAATCCAAAAAAGTGGCGGTTTTATCTAATCACTATTGCCTATGAACATAGTAAGTTTTAAGTTTGTACAAGCTTTACTTTTGTTTTAAAGCTCAAAAGTTGTTTTTTTGATGTAAAATACACAAAGGCGAACTTTGACCCAGGGTAACGACCCGGAAGTTAAGGTCGTACGATTTTGGCGTTAACTTTTCAAATGTTGTCCAAGTCTTTATCTATCCGATGCTGAAATATGAACATCATAGCTTCAATATTCGTTGAGATACAGCAACAAGCAAATTGTAATTTTTCAACATTAAAAACCTTGCCATGACGTCATCAATGACGTCATCAATCCAAAAAAGTGGCAGTTTCATCTACGCACTAGTGCCTATGTACAAAGTAAGTTTTAAGTTTGTACAAGCTTTACTTTTGTTTTAAAGCTCAAAAGTTGTTTTTTGATGAAAAAAAGCGAAGGCGAACTTTGACCCAGGGTAACGTCCGGAAGTTAAGGTCATACGATTTTGGCGTTAACTTTTCAAATGTTGTCCAAGTCTTTATCTATCCGATGCCCAAGTATGAAAATCATAGCATTCATATTCGTTGAGATACAGCGAAAAGCAAATGTCGTTTTTCAACTTTAAAAACCTTGCCATGACGTCATCAATGACGTCATCATTCCCAAAAAGTGGCGGTTTCGTCTACTCACTATTGCCGATGTACATAGTAAGTTTTAAGTTTGTACAAGCTTTACTTTTGTTTAAAATTGCTGGAGAAGGTTCGCAGGGAAAGAAGAACGCGAGGAAAAAAAAAAAAAAAAAAAAAAAAAAAAAACAATAACAATAGTTGTTCGGCTGTTGGCCGAACACCTAAAAAAAAAAAAAAAAAAAAAAAAAAAAAACTTAACAATAACAATAGGTTTTCGGCTAAAAGCCGAACACCTAAAAAACAGAACAATAACAATAGTTGTTCGGCTGTTGGCCGAACACCTAATAATGTCTTTCCAAGCAAATGCTACAGGCAGTATAGGCCTAAGGAGTTCGCATCATTTCCTTTGGTAAACTCAACTGTGTGTTAGATTTAGTTAAAAGCACTGATAAGAACGTTTTCAAAGACCAGTCCAGTATTCTCACTTGGTGAATCCCAACATATGCATAAAATAACAAACCTGTGGAGAAGTTTTACTTAATATTTGAGTGAGAAATTATCCCTTTTTTCTCTCAAAAAAATACGTTACTTTAGAGGGAGCCGTTTCTCACAATCTGTTATACTATCAACAGCTCTCCGTTGCTCGTTGCCAAGTAAGTTTGTTTGCTAACAACTATTTTGAGTAATTACTACGGTGTTCAGTGCCTACGTGTATGTCATTCGGAAATGTACTTCGTTCGGAAATGGAGCTGGTGTCAGTGTGGCTGGCATTTAGATTCAATGGTTGTGGTATGGCCTTGACATAGAGTTATGAGTCCATGGGTCATGAGGATTGGATCCTTGTTTCTTTCAGAATACAGTACTTATGGGACTGCTGCTAATACGATACTGACTATTACAGTCAATCCTCGTTATACAGAACACTAATATAAATAGGTTCTGCTTGTAAGAAATACATTCTGAAGTCTCAGATCTCATTTCGGCTTCGTGTTTCGCTGTCCTCTTTACAACAATGTTAATTTTACAAATAAGTAATTTGGCCATTCACAGCGATGTTGCTCTAAGCCTCTATATATACACTCTGAAGTCCCAAATCTCATTTCGGCTTTGTGTTTCGATGTTAATTTTACAAAGAAGTAATTTGGCAATTCCCATTGATGTTGCTCTAAGCCTCTATACACTCTGAAGTCCCAAATGTCATTTTCTGCTTTGTGTTTCGCTGTCCTCTTTATAACAATGTTAATTTTACAAAGAAGTAATTTGGCCAGTCCCAGCGATGTTGCTCTAAGCCTCTGAAGTCCCAAATCTCATTACTGCTTTGTGTTTCTTTAGTTTTTGCTACCATGTTATAACAATGTTCATGATATACAGAGAACATTTGGCTAGTCCCAGAGAGACTTTGTTATAACACTTGAGTCTACTGTAGAAGGCTAGACCAGCTATAAACATGCCAAAATGCAACGTGATTTATGTGGCCGATCCCATCGTGGCACACCCCAAAGAAAACTCATATTTATGTTGGCAACATTGTGTCAGTTTAGTTTATTACATTTATTGCACAAACATCAAAGTGCATTGTGGTGCAAATAGGAAACCCCGAACCGTGAGGTCACAGGGCCACTAAATTGAGACCTTTGATCACACATTAGAATAAAACAAACAGACGGAGACAACAGCAACAATGCAAAAACAACGGGTTAGGTCGACCCCCAACCCCTACCACCCTCCCCGCTAAACAACCATTTTATACGCCTCTATAGTTCCTTCAAGTTATTGCGTTTCTCTCTTGGATAAAATTATTGCAAACATGTGCGGTGTGTGAGCTCCTTAATGCACTTCTTTTGCCCTGTTTGAATTTGCTATATGCTTTATTTGGCACTCGTATAGGTACGAAAATGTGGTTCAAATAGCAATATTAATACGAGTCAGTTGGGTTGAGATCATTTTGTTTCGCTCGCGTGACATTGGTAATTGCCTTCCGGCGTCGCTATCACCAGTAAGGTGTCAAAACCATCATGATCTATCAAGCACTATCTAAAAAACAAGCTTATATAAACACTAGACAAATATCAATTGGAAAAGTATGTATACTGTCCTATACACTATACATACAGTACGCAATTCTTTTTTAAAAGCCATTTCTCAATTATCCCACCAAGGAAACTCGACAAGTGTCTTTTTGAGATAATGGTGAACTCAAGATTGGCTTATTATTGTAATTACAATTAAAGGCTCTGGACACCTTTGGTAGTTGTCAAAGACCAGTCTTCTCGCTTGGTGTATCTCAACACATGCATAAAATAACAAACCTGTGAAAATTTGAGCTCAATCGGTCGTCGAAGTTGCGAGATAATAATTAAAGAAAAAAACACCCTTGTCATACGAAGTTGTGTGCTTTCTGATGCTTGATTTCGAGACCTCAAATTCTAAACTTGAGGTCTCGAAATCAAATTCGTGGAAAATAACTTCTTTCTCGAAAACTACGTCACTTCAGAGGGAACTGTTTCTCAGAATGTTTTATACTATCAACCTCTCCCCATTACTCGGTATCAAGAAAGGTTTTATGATGATAATTATTTTGAGTAATTACCAATAGTGTCCACTGCCTTTAAGTGCAAACATGTTGAGAGATTTTATGTCAGTGTGCTACCATATTTTTTCTACTTTCGGGATGCACCGTTACAGCTAAAAAATATAAGTTTTTTTTCAAGAGCTTTGTACAGGATGCAACAGCTGTTTTACATTATGGCCATGTCATTTTAAATGAGAATAGGGAAAAACATAATTAAAAACATTAATTAAAAATAAACTGGCACATTGATTTGTTTGTACCAATTTTTTTAAACCACAGACAGACGCTCGGCTGCATTCTGGGACTTAGCAGGTAAATTGTTACATCTAGGGGCAGTATCAAACTGTTGTTATATTGACGTAGTAAACAGTTGCACTTGCAGTTTTGTTCCTGTGACCGAAGTTTGACTTGCTGTCTGAGGTCATAGGTCATGGTTCTAGGAATCTCATGGGAGGGTTGGGTTTCTGGTTGTGAACGCTCTACAGTCCCACGTGACATACCGTCTTGTAACCATCTGGCCTACACTCCCTCGCAAGGGCACTACGGTCGGTGTCCTCCATGTTTGATCACAGTGAGCGAAGATGTCATGTTTTTTTCTTACACCGCTGCAGCGAGAGGCTTTGTACTGCAAGAATGCAAATTTCTCCTTGAGATTAGACTACGTTGTTAAAAACGCTATTATATATGCACATGTTCCCTATTGGAGGATTATTTCAAAAAGGGAAAGAACTTAAGAATTCCATATAATTATTACAATGCCCGATACACACCACCCCCGTTGGAAGATTGGAGTGTCACAACAATACGCAGGCCGCTGTCAACATAAGCTGGAATTATTATTTTAATATCTCCATTTTCATGAGACATGATCTCCAACAAACTGAAAACAAGAGGAGAGGAAGATGTCATTGATGGTAGCATCTAAACTTGGCTTTGTCGTCCGCGACAGACGTCTGCCAACTTTACTACTATTTCTTCTGTCATAACCACATCATACCCGATATCATGCCATATACGTCCTAGAAAGAGGGGTGTATCAAGAGGGGTCAATGAATTGCAGAAATCCAAAATTTGTATTATGAAATGCCAAAGGACGAAACCAAAATCAAACTTATTAAGTTTAAGTAAACAAATACGCTTAGATTAACCTATAGGTAATAATATCTGTACATGTTTGTATACAACAGCATACTTAGAATAGATACAAAAAAAAGTTTTTAACAAAATGCAAAACATAGAGGATTATTTCGAAAAGGGGAAGAAAGCCTGAACTCCATGTGTCATTGCCCAATGCTCTTGGATGTACACAAAATAATGCGCGAGCCGCGGGAGGGGGGCAAAACTTTGCTAGCATCCAAAATTTGTATTATCAAATGCCAAAGGATGAAACCAAAATCAAACTTATCAAGTTTAAGTAAACAAATAGGCGTAGATTAACCTATAGGTAATAATATCTGTACATGTTTGTATACAACAGCATACTTAGAATAGATACAAACAAGTTTTTAACAAAATGCAAAACATACAGGTCCCCAGGTGTATCATGTTCAACTAACTTAAACATCCGGATCCCAACACCCATCGATACAAATACAAATGTGCATGTACATGTACATACAAGAACTCAGTACAGCCACAACTTGCATTATATTGAGCTGTAATACTAACAGCGCTCACAATACCCAGATGTCTAAAACAATAACAACCAACATACATTAACTGTCTCCATTAGAAGATAGAGTGGAAAGGAATCGTTCAGCCCAACGAGCGGAAGTGCCATCCGTCTAGATTAGATTTATTGAGATACTAATATACGATGACTAGATAATGAAAATGGGACAATCCCTTTGTTAAATAATTATTATGTTTCCTATTACACACTTAATGTGACCCAACATGAAATACCAAACGTGTGAAATGTCAAACTCAATCAGTCACGAGAAAATCGTGTTGTAAGACGGTAACAACAAATGTTTTCAGACATCGTTTTTTCGACTTGATGATCAAAAATAATTTGTTTTATATTGATTTCTTTAAAATTTCAGGCAAAAATATATTAGAGATGTTTTCATCCATGATCATACTTGTTATATCATGTAAGTAATGAGTAAATCTGTCAACTGTAAGCTGTGTGTATTTTCATTATGTCCTTACCATGGTCGGTATAACACCCTTTAAATGAGCACGACATCTTCAAAAAGCACAGCGTCCCTGTTTTTGACATTTAATTCAATTATCAACCAGACAATTTAATTTGAACTGTCTGCCGTTTTCCAGGGGTAATTCACGAGTGCCAATTTGATTATCAATTTTGTGCTTGTTCTTTCCCTTTTTTCATGTCATCATTACGGTTTGGTTTTATAAACATATCTCCGTATAACTATGAAACAAATATTTGCTTTTATTTTTGTTTATTTATTTATTTACATATTTTTATTTAATTTTTGAAAAGTATTTAACTGTCCTCCGTCCGGTTTCCCTCCGTCCGGTTTCCCTCCATCCTACAATCTAGACCGTTTTAAAGACAGTGGTAATTATTGGTAATTGCCAAAGACAAGTCTTCTCACTTTGTGTATCTCAACATTATGCATAAAGTAACAAACACCCTTGTCACACGGAGTCGGCGCTTTCAAAAAAAGAAAGGTAAAAAAACGAAAGGTAAAAAAATAAAAGGTATACTTTGCCTTGAAAAGTGGAGCATCAATTCACACGGTCAGCTCCCAGCCTCAAATATTTATTTTCATCTTAAAATATTTCTTCTCCCCTGATCGTGTCACCAAGAGTTACCTTTTTGGTATTGTTTTGGGCGATTTTGCACTATATATATTTGATATAAGTTCTGGCAGATCTATAAGTATCTTGCGTCTGTGATCGCGACGAAGTCATACAGCACCTGCGCTAGATTGGAAGGGTTGTAACAGCTGATAAGAACTTGATCACATAATATGAGTATCATTTTTTTATGACAAGGGCAATCCTGCCGCACGTGACTTGACGAAAGTGTAATATTATTGTTTGAGACATCCTTAACACATCTCAGACACACTGAAATATTAACGAGTGCAGACCACGACCAATTGGCGACTTAGTACGGTTCGCTGGGCCGAGACGGCCCGATGGTTTGTCTCCGATCTCTCTCTGCCTCCTCGATTGAGACTAATTATCTGTCTAGGGCATGGAGGAATAATATTAATATGTAAGACGATCGTTTCAATGATTTGGGTTGAACAACAAATCATTTAGAATTCACCCACAGTCAGTTTCCCTTGTAGTTTCCCTTGATAATTTCAATTATTAACCATATATATTATGTATTATGTTTGTATACTGTACCGCGTCATTCAATTCAATTTCATGAATTGCATTACTAGATTAGGTTATTTAAAATGAGATATGTATTTATTCATTTATTTATTTGTTTATTGATAATGTTTTATTTATTTTTGCAGCATAACAATCTTAGAGGAAATATTTGACTTTTGACTTGTAATTGTGTCACTGGATGTGAGTTATCGGTAACTATCGTTTTCATTTAAAAACTATCTATACCCGAGTTGAAATAGAACGAACATTTTGAAGTGACAACTACTTCCTTGTAACGTCCATGAAAACGAAATATCATTCTAAATGTTAAGTTGGTAGTAGGTTTTTTTTTTTTTAATCGTGGGTGTTTCTTGCTTGCGTTTGTTTTTCTTATACAATACATGTACTACAGGCCCGTATGCTTCGTTTTTGAAAGGGCAAAGGCACCAAGACATTTTCTCCTCGGTAACATGGTAAAATTGTAAACTTCTACTAGAGCATTTTAAGGGCAACATTGGCATCGACCATGCAGGCGGCATTGTGGAAATCAAGTTTACTTGCCAAACCCATCATTAAGAACAAATCCAGCCAAAAGACGATCGGCGACGTTTTAAACGGCATTTGAGAATGTTCAGGGATCTTGAGTTAAGTTGCGATTGCAATGCCATCTTGACAGTGCAAAGTGTGGTCACACAGTGACAGCTAGCTATAACCATAGAGCTAGGACTCTGTGCTATAACTAACGATTCGAACCATTTCACAAAGCACATTTAAGAATCGGCTTTTAAGAATTCTACCTCAATGAGATGAGATCATGGGGGGGGGCAAATGATTTGTATTGTGACACCACCACAAGCAATTAAGATTGGTATGCAAGTCAAGATAAACCATATTCATAGCTCCTTGTAAATTCAGCCATATATAGGGCACATCCATTTTCACCATGGCATTGCAAGCCAAACATTGATTATTGCCATAATAGTAAGAGTGATTATAAAACTTATCGACAAAATCTGACTGTGTTTAAGATGATAAGACCGAAAGCATGTTGTCCATCACTTATGAGTTACTTTAGAAATGTGTAAACAAGTATTCCGTGGAAGAAGGGCATGCCATAGAGCGTTCATGTAATAACAAAATTGTAACACAAAATGTTAAAAGGCGTTTTGACTAAACGTTTGGAGTTTAGATTGGTATATGGGGGTCGATTTCACAAAGATAGTCCCAAACTTAAATGGGGGTGCACAATGTTAAATATGGCTCAATTAACAGTGTTCTTCTCAGCCCCATTCTTAATTTCAATTTGAATTTTTTTTTGTAAATAAATAATTGCTGTAATTCAGCCTTCGTGCTGCGAGGTAATCTTTTATAATACACCATTTTATCTATATCTAGCTATCTTACTTAACAACTTAAAGACACTGGACACTATTGGTATTTGTCAAATACCAGTCTTCTCATTTGGTGCATCTCAACATATGCACAAAATAACAAACCTGCGAAAATTTGAGCTCAATTGGCCGTCGAAGTTGTGAGATAATAACGAAAGAAAAAAACACCCTTGTCACACGAAGTTGTGTGCTTTTAGATGGTTGATTTCGAGACCTCAAGTTCTAAATCTGAGGTCTCGAAATCAAATCCGCAGAAAGATACATTGTACTTCTTTCTCGAAAACTATGTCACTTCAGAGGGAGCTGTTTCTCACAATATTTTATACTAGCAACCTCTTCCCATTACTCGTCACCAAGTAAGGTTTTATGCTAATAATTATTTTTGGTAATTACCAATAGTGTCCTTTAGGACGAGTAACTCGCCGAGTAACTGGTGAAATCCACCCAGGAGCAGGCCTGCCCAATTGCTATGTCAAATTGTGCCAATCCCTCTCGATCCTATATATCGCCGGCATCAAACCTCATGTAAAACAATGACTATTCTGATTTATAAAAAGAATCAAATCAAACATTTATTGCTTGTCATCGACTGATGGGAAGCAGGTTGTCCCTTTAACAAAAATGACGAGCATTCACCAAAAACAAAACAGCAACCACACGATGTTTTTAATATACCCGGGGGAGGTCCGACCAATGTGGGTGTTTGATGGGTCAGACCAAGCTGAACAGTTGTCGGCTTTTACATAGTGCATTGAGCGGAGACTGATAAAAATGGTTGTTTGAGCTTTCATGTGATGACACAACAGATGTGTTTGTATTTTGGCACCACTAAGTCAAAAAGTCAATAATACTGTTTGTGTATGCAGTCACTTCCTGCACAAAATCATGCTCGAACCGACATGAGTTATTTCAGCATTATTATTATGGTTCACCTTTGATGTCGATGATTGGTATTTACTTTGTATACATCAATCTGTTGTTTACTCCCACCTGTTGTTTATTTAACATTTATAAGTGTTAAAATTAATCCTTGAATATGGTAATAACATAGTACAAAGATCAAAGTGTGGAATGGGAGTCCCCCACCTCCAACCTCAATTTTCTATATGGATACTACCATGGAGCAATAAACTGACCCCATCGCCCAATAAACATCTCAAGATCTTCCTCGGATTCCTGGAATAGGATGATGGGAGGGGTAGTGTCGTCGTTGTATGTTGTAACCAAGCCAAGAGGAATCCATTTATTCCTCCATGCTTCCACCCCACCCAAATGCACAAGAAAATGAATTATTTTCTGCATGATGTCATTTCCTCGGCCTCTCTTACCCCAAAACTAAAATATCTTACTATGGGAGATGGGGTGTGCCACAAATCATAATACAAAAATTAATGATTGACGTAGATTGTATTGCCAACGGAACAATTTTCTCTCGACTCTTTATATGTTTTGGGCAAATTCGGCTAGCTACTTTGTTGTATCATGGAGGAAGGAATTGTATGGATGATGGCAACCGTCCGTTTTTAATCATCATGGAGCTAGGTAGTGTAGTACCTCCACGGATTCTTGGTATTTTGATGTAGTGGCAACTATACGTGTAACCATGGAGCTATATAAAGAAACCATCAAGAAACGTACCTTAAAACAAAACATAAAAACATCAATATCGTGTTTGGGGTTTTTTTCGGGGTTTTTTTCGTTAATGTTTCTCATGCATGCATGCGTTTGCTTTTCTTTCCCCTTAAAAGTACTAAACGATGGAAGTCAATATTGTTACTTACCAAACTCGTGAAATACAAATCCAGCCAAAAGGAAACCGGTTAACATCAGCAGAACAAAAGACGATCGGCGATGTTTTAAACGGCACTTCAAAAAGTTTAGTGATAGTTCCGATTGCGATGCCATCTTTACAGTGCAAACTGTGGTCACACACAAGCTACAATGTACCTACATATTATAAACCTAGCTATAGGCCTTGTCATTAGCCAGCTCTGCAGTACAGTACCAGGATACCACTTCCTGAGCACAGCCGTCAGCCAGCCACACGCACGTATAATGATGAGGTTGTTGGAAACTGTTTACGTCTCAGTACGGACCTCTCGCAGTGCGGTGTTCTATCGCTCTACACGTGAGACACACACACACCCATAGGCATCCTTAACCCAGTCGGATACCGAGGGGTCAGTTAGGTGTATAGATCAAGGACTTGCTCAATGACTATATAGAATGTCTATGTTTTAGCATGGAGGTATAGGAAGTTATATGTTTTAAACATGGAGCAATTTTGCTCTATTGTTTATAATACAAGTATGTTCCTTCATTTTTCGCGAATCGAGAGAGATCGGCTGTCAATAGCTTCTAGTTTGTCTGCTCAGAACTAAGGTCCGTGGTGCCATTTGTATTTATGTCGTAAATCTGCTTTTGCATAGTCTGGAGCTCCCGCTATAGGGGTTTGTGGATCAAGAGTGGTCTTTAAAGAATGTATTCGGCGAATAGGCCTAGAAACATTTATTTTCTAAGTGAACATTTTATTATTTGTTTTCATGTGGGTTGGCTGTTTTCAAGTGTATATTTAAAAAGCACCGGGCATTGTCTTCATTTGAAGGGACTAGACATCTTTGGTAGTTGGCAAAGACCAGTATTCTTACCTGGTGTACTCATGGTGTATCCCAACAGTATGAAAAAAGGCTTAAAAAAAAAAACCTTTCTCAAAAACAATGTTCTAAGCCGTTTCTCACAATGTTTTATATTCTATCAGTCATTGCTTATTATCAATGCATTGGTAATGAGCAATTAGCCAAAAATCACTCAGTGCATTGAGTGGTTTTTGTTTGGCTAACAATTATTTTTTAGTAATTACCAATAGAGTCCAGTGCTTGTTAAGGACCTTTTGATCATAACGTATATGAAATTGCCATTACGGTCCTCTATTTCTACATCCATGGTTCCCTTGCTCTATGATGGTTTTAACTAAGCAGGCGAGATGGGACTCAGCTTGATGTGGTGGCTGTCGCCCTAAAATATTTAAGTACACGCGGGAATTCACTAGATGTTCATTTTTGTAAACCTCTACCCCTCGGGATCGAGATGAGGGAGACTCGTCATTGAGCTTCATCAACTTACTGAAGACGTTTCTCCCCATGGGAAGGAATACATGTCCGCATAAATAATAATCGGAAAAATAGTTACATGTAGTGGCTTGCACGTTTTGAACCTAGCAGAGTCTTTCTCAGGATACCCCTTTTTTCAATAATAATTGTGGCTTCTTCTATGGCGCACATGTCCGTCACTCAGTGACGCTCCTGGCGCGGTAACATACAGTGTTTTCTGCAAAATGTGGGACTACGTTTTTGAATTATGGGAGCTAATCCTTATTATATAGCATCATGTAATGTTTTACAAGGTGCTGTGGCACAATTTGCTGCCGATTGGACCAGGAACACCGGGGCGCGCCCCTTCTCTTTTCGATAGGTGCCCTGGGTTTCATATTTTACATGCGTTACATAATAGCACATGGGACCAACGGCTTAACGTCCCATCCGAAGGCTAAACATGACAAGACGACATACAAAATTTACTGTTCATGTGACTGCCTGGTGTGACACTAGAAGTAGTCAAAATGGTAGAGGCAAAGGCGTCGATCGCTACTGAAAAATGGGGGTGGCGAGCAAGTTTAAAAAAATATCTTACATTATTTACACCCCATAACATTACCTTTACGTTTAATTTCTGTGTTACACTTGTTCCCTAATTTTGGTTTGACCACGAGGCGAGTTACAGGGGGTGATAGTTAATAATAACATCATCCGATTGGGTTTGGGAATGGGTTTTCCCTATGTATACAACCGATATTCTATTCTACCAAGTACAAACATCGTATGCACAGTCCTTTTTAGTTGTAACAAAAGTGCGACAAATTATTCGGTAAAATTAAGAGAAATCTTTATGTTTTTTGTTTCCTTTCTTTTTCTTTTATTTTAAGATTTTTTACCTTAAAATTTACTGACAATTTCTACCGCGTGTATCAGCTGACTTGAGCAGAAATTCCCGCCCTGCGCAATGGCTGAACCAGCACCTCTCTTTCACACCCTTTTCCTTCCAAAACAACTCCCGTCTCTCCCAAAGAGGCAGCAGAAAGCACATACCAAGCAGTGGATGAAAAAGTAGAGAACACCATTATTCACACTTGGCCGTGTGGTATCCATAGAGTGTATCATGTTGTATCACAACATGCATAAAATAACAAACCTTGTTCCACAACTTTGTGTGCTATCAGATGCATAATAAAGAGCTTTAGCTGAAGAATTTATAATTTGAGTGAGAAATTACTTCTTGCGCAAACACTACGTTACTTCAGATGGAGCCGTTTCTCACAATGTTTACTATCAACCAAATACTTATTACCAATAGTGACATGACAGGGGGTTTTGGGACGGGCTGGTTTGCTTAATTATTGACCATAGATATAGTGGCAGGTACAGACAAAAACTTGTGTTTGTCGAGTGATTACTTCTCCCCTGTTTATATTTGCCTAAAGCTCTTTCTTATCTGAGGAATTCTTTGTTGTAATAAACACTTAACCCTCTTGCATAATCCTTGGTGGTGGGGTTAGTCACCCCCCCCCCCCCCCCAATGGCATTTTTTTAGCTGGCAGCACCAGAGCGTGAACGCATGTGTTCTACTCCCATCACAAGCTTCGCTTTATCAAGTACCTCATGTTCGAAGTTTTGCCTGTTTTTGACTCGGTTGTGAACCATTTTGTAGGCCTAACTTTCTTTGGTAAACTTTTATTATTATTTTTATTTGGTACATTAAGCTGTTCCAACATATAGTAGTCGGAAGTAGTTTTGCATCTTTCTGGTCTCGGTTTAAAGCCATTTTTATTTTATAATGTATGCCTAAGTTTTTTTTTACACTGTTTTTCATGTAGGTTTTATCATGGATGTAGTTTTTTTTCTATTTCTACCTCCATGGTTTTATCACGTCAACTGTACACCTGCATATGGAGACCTCTTTTTCCCACAATTGTTTTGTTACAAACTTTCCAACTGTGGACCTTACCCCCGACCGGGGACCCTATTATCAATGTTTTGTTACATAATAGTTCTCCGGTTTGCAATGTTTTTCTTCTGCACTTTAGAAATGCCATCCTCAACAATTTGCCCTCGGTTTGAATGTGAATACCTAACAACACACACAACCGATGCACGTCTAGCCAGCTCTCCATGGTTGCAGCATGGAGGAAGGTTGCAGCACTGAGGAAGGAAATTTTGTGGACATTTCTTTGATCTATACTAAAAAAAAACCTTGTTATTCAACACTGTAAAAACACTGTTGGACCAGTGTAAGTTCACATAGTGTTTCAAGTCCCTACATTATGTGGACTTCTTTTGTTCTCAGGTCCACACTTCGATTGCGTTGAACACTGGACACCTTTGGTAAAATTTGAACTCAATTGGTTGTCGAATTTGCGAGATAATAATGGAAAAAACACCCTTTTTATACAAAGTTGTGTGCTCATTCAGATGCTTGATTTTGGGACCTCAAAATTTAATTTCTGTGGTCTCGAAATCAAGTTCAAATATTTTAGTGGACAATTACTTCTTCAGAGAGAGGCGTTTCTTACAATGTTTTATACTATCAACAGCTGTCCATTGCTTGTTACCAAGTAAGTTTTTATGCTAACAATCATTTTTATTAATTACTAATAGTGTGCAGTGCCTTTAAAACAAGATCCAGTTTGTGGGGGTCCTGCTATTAAATTCTTAGTCCCTGTACAAAAAAACTCTCTTTTGTGGTCCAGGTTGAACGAAGAATTCCCTTGTGGGGTACATTGCTCAATCCCGTAAGCTCACACACCCGACTGAACATATAATTTATCTGGAATAATCAAAGCTATTATCAACCATTCAAACAAACATTTTTTTGACAAGTTTTGGTGTTACAAATTCAATTCATTCTAGTTCTTTAATATAAGTAAAAACAAACAGTTATTGCACAAGTATGTTAAATCTTGAAAATATTTTACGGATAAAAAAACTTGAATATATCGTTATTCAATACTGATGTATTACCATAGGGAAAAGACTAATCCAGCCACTTGAGGGCAGCAAACAAGCCGAGCACCAGGCATGTGTATTCAGACAGATGCGTCAAATTGCTATTATTAGAAGCCATGAAAACAATTCCCAAATGCATAATGTGCACTCAGGGTCAGGGTGCAAGACTGGATTACAAATTTGGCTTGCTCCATGGTTGTTTTGTACCAAGTTGCACTTCAACTGGATTGAACATTGCCTTCTTAGCAACCAACGCGTCCGGTCCATTACAACTCTCTCAAATTTTTACAAAATACGGCTCTGCAGGTAAAACTGGTAAACTCTGAGATTCATCCTTTGATAAATTATTGTAAGCCTCACAGTCCTAATCATCCCCTTCAAAGGATACTGTTTTTGTTCATGATTTGGAGTCCTCCAATTGATGGAGACTCTCCAGAAGACGAATGTAACTCCTGTAGTAATCGGTTGGCTTTTCAATATGAATGCTCCTTAGGATGTTTACAGTCTGGTTTTGTGATTCCATGTTGCTGAACGTTCTAGAATGGGTTTCGGAGGGGCCTCCTGGATGATTTTCAGATGGGTCTTTGGAATGGCTTTCAGAGGAGTGTCCTTCGGAGTGGCTTTCAGAAGGCGCTCTGCACCGGCTTTCAAGTTGGCTTTGGGAATGGCTTTCATATGGGCCTTTGGAATGACTTTCGGAGGGGCCTCCTGTATGTCTTTCAGATGGGTCTCTGGAATGGTTTTCAGATAGGCCTCTCGAAAGGGTTTCGGCAGATGGGCTTCTGGAATGGCTTTCAGAAGGCCCTCTGGAACGGCTTTCATAGGGGCTTCTTGAACAGCATTTAGATGAAGCTCTGGAAAGACTTTCAGAGGAGGCTCTTCCGGCGTGGGCACTTGAAGGGCTACTTGTATTTGATTTATGATGGTTGATAACATCAGATTCCTCCAAATGTTCACTTCCCATTAAATAAGAATGTGGGGATGTGCTACCCGTATGACACCTTAGTAGTTGTTGACAGCAACTGAATAAAGACTTACTTGTTGTTTCTTCACCTGATCTCTCCTCAAGGACTACGGAATGCTTGCCGGAGCTTCCAATTGAATGCTTCTCCTGATCTACATTGGAAGTGGATGCCGCCATGCTAGAGCTTACAGGGCATCCATGGATGGTGCATGAGCTACGATCTTGATGTCTCATTGGATTCTCAATTAATATTTGTTCCTCCTGGTTTAATAATACAGGGACTTGATTGCTTGTACGGTCAGTGTCTTGGTTTATTTGTTGTTTACTGGATATCGAGTCCTCCAGGTGTGATCCTAAGGGGCTTCCATGAGAGCTGTCGGGACAAACACGAGTCTGATAAGCAGTTACACTCGATGACACAATGCGATTGGGGAGACTTTGACTAATATTATTATTTGTATTTGTTTGATTGGTTTTGATTGGCTTAACAAGGTTTCTCTTTTCACAGAGGCTGTCTTTGACTGGAGAGAGGTCATGACCACTCATAGCATGAGTCGCATTCTTATGAAGATGACAACTATTTTCAAGGAGCCTAAATTTCTTTGATGGTCGATCATCTATGTCATTCGAGCTACTATCTGCCATCTGAAAACTGGCTGACGACTGCAGGAGATGTTCAAGATTGAAAGCGACTGATTTCTTGAAGAAGGCATGGCAAGCATGTTGCCGGTTCCCTTTTCGGGCAAGATCGATTATTTGTTTCTTATCTGTTGGTAAAGTGATACCAGCTTGACTCATGGAATTGCTGAGATGTAAGTCGTCAAAATGCTGGAACGGACAGCCACCCTCTTCACCATGTCCCATGCTACAATCCTGAAAAGACAAGTCAAATTGTGTTATTATTGCGTTGTGCTGTGGTGCAGATCCAATTATGCTTGCAAGCATGTACAGTGTGACATGTTTGACTCATGACTAATACATGAAATGTGTTCAGTATATATTTGGTTTGCTGTAACACTATGTGTGTATCTACTTGCCAGGTAGATTAAGTTCCTTAGAGAACTGTCTTGCTTTATATTCTACTACCACAGAGTAGATTTTCAGGAGACTTCTCAGCTCTGAAAAGAACTGTCCTGCTTTTTAACAACTATCTGGGCTGAAGGTAGAAAATCGGCCGGGACTACTACTCTAGCTTTTATTGGATTAATGTGTACTTTACTACCGTGGAATGAATTCTTAATTGGTCTCAACTTTTCGACTAGCTTGCTCCAGTCATCGTCGGGTAACACAAAATATGTGTGTTTCATGTTAAAGTTGGAGAAATCTGATACAATGTACCTCAAATGTATTAGAATGTACCTGTAAGGAACGGCAGCTGTGAGCTCTGTAGTTAACCCTTGACCCCTCCAAACCATACAGGTGTCTGATGCTATAGGTGTACCTCCTTCCATCACGCTGCCAATTATGTGTGCATCCAGGTGTGTTTTCATGGCAACGGGGTGCTTGGGAGTACTCTCTTTGCCAGAACCTCAGGGCTTGGGTGATTGGCAGACCGATCTCCTTCAGGAACAGTGTGTACTGAATCTATCACAAAATAAGAAGCGCAAGTTTATTTTGTTAGTTGGAACTTCATTAAAGCTGTAAACATTTAAGTTTGAAGTTCCTAATACATGTAAATAGATTAATGTGCAAATCTCACATCTTATGGAACATTGGGACCTTTGCAAAGTAGTTAATTTTTATTCATTCAATGTATGTGGGAATCCAACCTTCAAACAAACATTTGAATTCTTGCAAGAGTTCTATAAAGCCTATCTGAAATTGTATCGCCAATTAAAGTATAATTTGGAATCAGAAATTTAGACTCGCCCTAGAGAAGTGTCTCAGCCTGTGTTTTTTCCGCAGCACACGATGTAGATGCTGCATACATGGTGGGAAACATATTGATATTTTATCGATATCCAGATCCGACACGTGTCCGCATTCCATAGTTACGTCAGGCGTGGTGATCCTCCTTCCTGCATAGTACAGTCCTCTGATTTCATGAAGCAAAACGACAACCCGTTCATCTTCACTCATTACGCTTCGGACAGAAAGGCGAGCATCGGCCATACCATCTGAGACTATCTTCTCAAAGAAGAAGGCCATCACCTTCAGGATGTCTGCAATGGGTACCTCGGCCACACCCCTGTCCAGTACCACACACCTCCTGGCCACAAGAGAGAGCACATACTGAAAGGGTACCTTGATGGAGTCTGACCTGCTTCCATCCAGGTACCTGGAAACGATACTTTCCCAGGTCAGTCCACCAGCTCTCATCTCTTTTAAAGTCTTCAGTAAATCGTGACAACTCGAAGAGCAGCCAGGAGGTAGTCGTGACAAAAACCGGTGTGTTGAGTTTAAAAGGCGAATGAGTTCTGTTGCGTTCATGCTGGAGAATCGATAACAGAATAACTCTGTCTCTGCTCTGACACAAAATGATGCTAGCTCTTGATCTTGGCAGCAAGCTAATCTGAAAAATATAAAATGAAAATTATCCAACTTGAACTTGGAGAAAAGTATATAATATAAATAATATTTTAAGTGAAAGATTTGCCTAAAAGACATCATACTTTCAGGTTCGTTTGATCATACAAAAATTATATAGGGACTAGACCCAGTAACTGGGGCACTGTACTCCTTTTTTCGAAATTTTGACATTATTTATATTCAGAGGGACATGTAAAAAGAAGAAAGGGAGAAAAAAATCACCTCCAGCAGTTTACCTTAAAAGAAAATGAGACACTCTGTCCTTTGTGGTTCCCTCAATCAAACACTCAGAGTCGTCCGCCGTATCAGCGCGCTCCAAAAGCTCACGAAAATCACCAATGCTGTCGCATCTCAGCACCTGCTTCAGAAACGTCAACCGTTTCTTTCCAAACACATATACATTTTGTAAGTTATCGACGCCACTCGGGGGTTTAATGTAGAAGGCCATTTTGTTATCCTACTCAACTGCTACATTTTTGAAGAAATAATGCTGTCAACATTTGACAGTGTTGATCGTGTCACAGTTACTAAACAAATCAATGCTATCCATTCAATTCAACACAACTTTCGTTTTGCCATGGGGGCTGCCATCTTTATTAATGTTTTGCGTCTAAAGATTAACTATTGGTGGCGCCCTTGCTAAATTTAGCATGAAAATCTCGAACGACAAAAGATCAAGCTTCCAAGACTCAAAACAGACCGTCCTTTGATTTGCGGCACACGCGTTATACATGCCATCGCTTAATTGGGTTTCCCTGACAAGTCAGGGAAAGTAATACATTTACAAACTTTTTTGGGGAAAACATTGTTTTACAAGAGGGCACAAGCTATTGATAACCTTTTGCCGCCGGGGTGGCAGGAGACTGTCCACCAGAGTATCTGCCCTCACACTTCTGTTAGAGAGCCCTTGTGACGTGAGATTCTCTCCCGCTGGAGATGCTGTCCGCCCCCAACCAACCCCACCCACAACCATAAGGCGAACTGTGAACCTTCTTCATATTCCAGTCCACGTTAATTTCACATGGGGACACTGCCGACTGGGACATCCTCTTGAACCTCTTTCTTCAGGCCATTAGAACAAACTTTGTGCAAATTTGAAATTTTTGGGAATATTAATGGCTAACTGGCAGAACTTCATGACATTAGAAGGTCATGTTTACTGCACCGGAGCAAGTCGGCGACTTGCCCATGATTTTTCTCCTCTGGTGGGACCCCATTGTACCATGATTGTACTGAGATCTTGAGTCATCCGCGCCCCTCCCACACACCCACCTCTGCTTTATATGCCGGTGTCAGATGCAATTGTGTCCGCCATGCAATACTGTCCGCTCCGGACACTTTTGCATAATGCAATCGTGTCCGGGGCTATGCAAAAACCGTCCGGTGGACATGTACATGACTGTACATGTATTTTGCGCGCGTAAGCGAGACGAACATACGTCTCCATGTATGCAGCATGAATATTCATGTATTTTATGATTGCAGCGAATACCCTACGGCCGAACATTTCCCATGTCATTCATGACATGCACTTCAAAAAAATGACGAACGTGTTCCGTCGACCGAGGGCGATTAATTTACTGCAAGGACAGTTTTGCACGGGGGCGGACATAACTGCACATGCAAATGTGTCCGGGCGGACACAACTGCAATATGCAGCAGCGTCCGGCGGACATTATTACATATGCAATAGTATTTCCGCCGGGGTGGCAGGAGATTGCATAGAGGGCATAGAGGAAATAATTGCATGCGACACCTGTCAGGCTCTGAGTTAATGAAGTAAAAGACACACGCAATACTCTTTTAATTGGTTCAGCAGAAACGTGGTAGTTATTATCAATAAGTATGTTTCTTTATTTTAAATGTCCACCTGAAGATCTACCAATCAGTTGTGGGGTGGTACGTGTGGGGGGCGGGGGAGGAGGTGCTCCTTGCATCCCGAAGAAATGCTTTGAACTGTCCTTACTCTATGCTTTGACCTAAGTTGTTTTTCTTTTGAAAATTAATTAGTTTGAACATCACTTGACTTTGGAGGTAGACATTTTTTTATGCGCCGTTTTTCTTTTCTTTTCATGATTCCTTCTTACTTGTCTTTGTTTTCAGGACGAATGAGATTTCAATCGGAGAATGATTTTGTTTTTATTACTGAATAGATCAAAATGGAATGCACTGTTGTTCTAACCCAACTAGTATTCTAGACCGTTTAAAACAAAACACCAATGTTTTCGGTGCAAAGCATAGAGCTATAATAAAAGCTCTATGGTGCAAAGAGAAATCTGTCCCCAGAGACCCCCCTCAAAATCAATCGGTTCGGTTCAAGATCCATGACTCGTTTTGAACAAAATTGTGTATAGCGCCCTCCATTGAGGATTGCGCGAGAGTATAGCGCATGCATAATTCACATTAAAAACACATGATGTCATACATGGGAAATGGCGACTAATCAAAGGCACAGCAGTACGACAATTTTGACACTTTTATTGACGTCTTCTTCTTGTACAGTCTTCAAAAATTCTTCCTATTTTACTGGGCGGAAATAGCCTCTCATCTTTTTAGTAAACGTCAGGTATCAGGAGAAATTGAAACCTACAGTTCTTTTTTAAAGTGTAAGTAAAACAAAAAGGAGGCCTAGTTTTAAAAAAAATAAAATAAAATGCGGTGTAACTGTAAGTTACACCATACCATCATACACCGCATTTGTTAACCTGCTAAATACCGAAAGTTATTTGTTTTTAAGTGGAAACAATAACAATTTAACTGTTGTTGGGGGATGTCGTATTGGAAAGCCATGGTGTTCTAATCTAACTTCTAAGTATTGTATTTGTAAAATCCTGATTACAGAGATGCCAAGTCCAGAGCAGAGGCCAGCTTTGCGTGAGATTTTTCAAAGCTCACCACTAGCTCCCCCCCCCCCCCTTTCGAAATCGCCGCCCAACTTTAACAAATTTTTTTTTAAATAAAATTAAAAAAATTGCAGAAATTTAATTGTGGACAAAAAAGTGTTCCAAAATGCATCAAAAACCTGTTCAGAATAATTAAAACTCACATGAGGTACACAGGAGATGTTGATGGTAAGTGTGGAGGTACGATTGTGTCAGATTATTTCCCCCCCAAAATAAAAATAAAATCGACTAAAATGATGGAGCGCATTTAACGAATTTGCTTAACGAATCGGGAAAAACTTGTGCGCAATAAGCGTTTTGCGCTCTGCCGAATTTTAGCTGAACCTGCTGGGAGAGCAAAAGCGTGCGCAATCTGCAAGTTTGTGCTCTGTTTGTACGGCAGCAAGTTGATGATTCTGATAAACTGCGTGCAATCTGAAGATTGTGCAAACATTGCAGAGTGCGTTTTTTGTACACACGAGCGTGATTTGGCAATGCATTGTCGTTAATTTTTTTTTTCCCCCCGGTCTTGCCCCAATGCGTGAGAAAATGGTTGCTGTGCGTGTGAGCGTGAGACAGAGCTCAAATGCGTGACTCTCACGCCTAATGTGTGAGACTTGTTAGGTCTGTGATTAACGAACTATTCTTCTTCGTCTAATTTTTGTGGCCAAGTCTGAATCTACAAATAGCTATCTATAATCTAGGCGAGACGAGCTAAGGAGAGTTGGCCACACACAAAAGTGGGGCTAGTCTTTAGAACTATTTTCTGTGCCTCGCCCTTGTTATTTTTGTTTGGCCTTGTTATTGTATGACATTGTTCTGCCCAAACTTGACAATCGCACCAACTATAGTTGGGACTGACCCCAACTTGAGTCTTACACAGTTGGGGCACCGCAACTATATAGTTAGAATTTCAGTCCCAGTTCCGACAGCTACATACAAGAAGAGCTTCTTTCCAAGAACTCTGCGGGACTGGGATGCCCTCCCTCAACTCAAGTCATCATTGAGCTGCCAACTAACAGTGGCGCAATTCAAGGGAACCATCAGTGGCTAATGGATCTAATTTTTTGCTTGCACCATTTACAAATGATGTGTAAATTTAAAGAGCGAGCACCACGCACATGTGTCAACAAACTGCGACACATCCCACCACAACCCTCAGTTAGTAGCTGAAAGGCGATGACGAGTACCGGCATAAATGCATGCAGCCGAGATCACAGTGTGTCTCCCCATGATCCGCCATGCCCAGGAAAATGAGCAAGGGCAAGGCAACTGGAGCATTGTTTTAGTGCATTATGCTAATATTATGCCAGGATTTTAAACACTCTTCACAGAGCCGCGCGCTCTGCCAAAAAATTGTGTCTAAATAGTGTACCACATGGAAGGAAGGGAATTTCCTCCATTGTGCCCCACACAGTACAGTCGCCCACACATGGTTTATCATCAGTGACGGTCCTGTTGAGGAAGACTGTAGAGCTCTATGGGTGGTCTCAACTATAGTTGTGGCGCCCCAACTGTAACACTTAAGTTGGGATCAGTCACAACTACATTGTATAGTTGGGGTGGTTGTCAAGTTGGGGCAGAAAAACAACTTACTTGTTGAATGTATGTTAATTTTGATTCATTCTTATTGCATTCAATCGTCCTTTTCTATGATTCAATCAATTTACAAGAAATTAACGTTAAATTGTTATTTTCTAGTCATATGCCTAAAACATGGTATGCCACTCCTGGCTCAATGGTCCATTGACCCATAATTTTTCTGTTTTTAAACCGAGTTTGGGTTATAGCTTTTCTTGTAAAATATTGTCTTGAGGTTAATGTTTAAATTCAGCAGTCGTACTACTAGTGCCCCAGGCAAACAATGGTGTCTAACTAAGTGTTTCAAGTATTTTTCCGAATATCAAACACAATTTTTCCCATTTAACAAAAAGACGGTTGGAAATCACCTACTGGGCTTCTCAATGATAATTGTGAAATATCAGAAATTTCATTGTACTCACAAATATTTAATTTGCTGCAAATCAAAGTTTTTTTAGGAGGAATGCACCCTCTTCTTTAGTACATTCGCCCACAGTTTTGCCCAATCTACAGATTGCTTCGAGAGCACAATTTTGCCCAATCTACAGATTGTGCATAATTTTGTCTGTGCCCAGTCTGGTTAACAGCCAAGTTCTGTCAGTGTCAAGCTGACCTGGCCTTGACCTGCTACATGTAGATGGAATTAACTTGCATTGAAAGACAGAAGTTTGTGTGCAAACTGAAATACTAAATGTTTGGTCAAATCACGATTTGTACATTGCAATTATACTTTATTCAACTTACAACCAGCCAGGGTTTATTTCTTGTGAATAGCACTTTGAGCTATAAATGTTAAAGTAAGATGCACAGTACCTCGATCTCAGACATAGCGTCTCAGACAACTGAATTACAGGCGCGTATTCTATAGCCAAACTTTATGTATGATTTTGTGTTCTGACTGTCTGTATGTGCTGGTTTTTGTCGCGTAGATTATGTAGAACCAAACATTTTTGACTGTACAAAGTTACAGATGATGTAAGGTCACCAAGTAAAAGGAAAATCACACAATTTCAAGGGATACTCACACTTTTAAAACCTCTTGCCAACCATTTATAACAAACGCTTCCAATTGTCATCCTGTGAACAGTTTGGGAGAAGTTGTTGAAAAGGCCTTCCGAATGTGTGTATGAATTAGAGTAACATGTTAATGTTTAAACACGACACATTCTTCAATTTAAAAAGAACACATACTGTACTGTGCATGGCAGCACAATATCGGGCCGAGGTAAACATTACCCCCCCCCCCCTCACCCACCAAACCCCTTCCCCCCCCCCCACCCACACCCCACACCAACCAATCTGTTGGGCTTATCATATGTATTGAGTTAAGTAGTACTAGGGACTACAGGAGGTACTATATAATAATAATAAATCAAAGTCTTTTATAGCACACGTATCTACCAAACAAGGTACTCAAGGCGCTGAATACGCCCCCTATGTACAAACTTTCAGAAAGATATGTTATTGCATCGACCTAATTATTTAGCACCTTCTAAGGGTTTACAAGGTGCTATGGCGCATACAGCAGCCACAGCCAGGAACATCGGGGCGAACCACTTCTCATTTCGATAAGTGCACTAGGTTCTTTTATGCGTGACACAACACATGGGACCAACGGCTTTACATCCCATTACGAAGCAATGGTTTAAGTGTTTTGCTTAAGGACACAAGTGTCACAGCTGGGGATTCGAACCCACACTCTGCTGATCAGAAACACCAGAGTTTGAATTTGGTCCTCTTAACCGCTCGACCACAACACTATATGTACTTGTGGCTTTGGAGTTATTGTAAAAAAAATCAGACCATCTCCGAGAATTAGTCACTTTGTTTGTGACAGCCTGTACATTATGTCAATCATCAGAGGATGGCCAAGGCCAGAGATTTTGTAGATTATGACCAATGTCTGAGTGTCCTTTAACAAGCTTCATAGGGCTTGAATCTCGGAGGAAAGTCCCCAAGACTGCAAGCTCAACATGTTTTACGTGACCAACATTTATTTTACAAGACCATTTTTCAAAATGAGTTGAATCAGTACTAAGAGATGATCGATCTATCTAGTTTGTCATGCTCCTTCTATAATGAATTAAAGGCCTTGACACTATTGGTAAACAGTATTGTCCAAGGCCCACACTTCGTGTATCACAACTTATATATAAAATAACAAACCTGTGATAATTTAGGCTCAATTGGTCATCGGAGTCGGAAGAAAATAATGGGAAAACCCACTCTTGGTTTCTGCACGTTTCGCCGTGTCATGACATGTGTTTAAAATAAATCCGTAATTCTCGCTATCGAGAATTGATATTGTTTTAATGTTTTCTCAAAAAGTAAAGCATTTCATGGAATAATATTTCAAGAGAAGTCTTTCACCATTACCTTCTGTAAACCCTGTAAATTATTTGTAAATCTGTGAACTTTTTTTTTTTTTTTTCTGTACCGAAAGTGTCCAATGGCTTTAAGGGCCTTGACACTATTGGTAATTAATTACTCAAAATAATTATTAGCATAAAACTTTACTTGGTAACGAAATAACGAGTAACTAATGGGGAGCTGGTGATAGTATAAAACCTTGTGAGAAACGGCTCCCTCTGAAGTATTGTAGTTTTCGAGAAAGAAGTAATTTTCCACGAATTTCATTTCGAGACCTCAGAATTAGATTTTGCAAGCATCTGCATCTGAAAGCACACAACTTCGTGTGACAAGGTTTTTTCTTCCATTATTATCTCGCAACTTCGACGACCAATTGAGCTCAAATTTTCACAGGTTTGTTATTTGATGCATGTTGAGATACACCAAGTGAGAAGACTGTTCTTTGACAATTACATTTGTACCAAGTGTCTTTAAACGGAATTGAAAGATATAGGCCCTACGTGCATGAGATTCATTGACATCATTTTCCTGGCTCAGGCTCTGGGAAAGGGCACCCTATGAAGAAATTGTAATTTTCTACTGCCAGAGCATTTCAAGGGCACCAAGGCAATGACCCGGGTGCATGGAGGCAATTGCCTTCTTATTCTCCAGGCCTGATGGCTTATTTAACACATAATGCTATGTATTGCCGGCTGCACCCCTCATTCTGACATAGATGTTTCGACCCCCCCCCCCCCCCATATGTAATTGGACACTCAGAGCATTTTCCTGACCCTTACCATGCCGCTATCCTTACCCTATCCATAACAAGAAGTATGTAAATCACAAGGGGCTTGGAATATCAGTTAAAGGTGTATAGGAAAACAGCTGTTTTTAGCTCTGTTGTGTAACTTGATCAATGTTGAGATACATGCGCAGTCAAGATACACTATACAGTAATGTTACATGACATGCGTTATGTAATGTACATAATGTGTATGTTGTCATGAAGTACATGTTGTTCATGTTCTATGGCAAGCTAGTTGTAGTGATCTACCCTAAACCAACTGCAAAGCGTGAGCTAATTACTAAGCGCGAGCGTGCGCGCGGTTGGTTTGGAATTAAGAATATTGTGATTTAGAAGATAATTAATAACAAGGTTTGAAATAAAGAAAAGGAATGTAAAAGGAAGAGTTTAGTTTGAGCTAGACTGGAGAACAGGAGGGTTCGAGAAGAGAACTCTTAATAAAATCATTTATCATGACATCAACTTACTTTCGAGTTCAACTTGTCATTTGTTTGTTCTGTGGCGAACTTTAATTATTCAACGTCAACTTCAAGTTCAAGCCCTCCCGATTAACTTACTACTACTACTACTCCGCACGTACGTGAGGAAGAAGGACCCAAACCCAACCAAGAATATTACACTAGGAATTTCATTTTTGAGAAGGCAAGCAGTTTTTCATGTCGTCTCACTTCCTGTATCTCAACACATATGCATAAAATAACATACCTGTGAAAATTGAGCTCAATTGAGCTCAATTGGTCGTCGAAGTTGGTAGAGAATAATGGAAGAAAAATGCCCTTGTTGCACAAAGTTGCGTGCTTTCAGGCCTTGAAATAAAATGTGTGGCAAATTATTTCTTTCTCAAAAACTATGTTATCGGAGGGAGCCGTTTCTCACAATGTATTGTTTCATACTATCAACAGCGCCCCATTAGTTACTCGTTACCAAGTAAGGTTTTATGCTAATAATTATTTTGAGTAATTACCAATAGTTTCCAGTGCCTTTAAGGGCACTTTCATTGGAATGTGGGAAACTTTGAAGGTGCGTGCACCAAGGCCAAGACTGCTGTCCTGAGGCAACAGAGGCCATGACCTTGGTGGCCTCTGTGTATCTCAAGGCCTGCTTTAGACCATGTGAACTCTGTTTACAATAAGTGTGACCTTGTGCATTCTTTGAGTATTCTGGCAGGCAAGATGCTACACTGGTCTTTTGGAAAAGTTGACATTTTGTGTCATAATTTCCACTTAAATCCAAGAGTTATGAAAGTAAAAGCTGGACAAGTTTTTTAGATGTGCCCCCTTTCATCATATTAAAAGTTGATAAGAATTAGACAGTGCAATCTCCATAAAATATAAGATTTTATGTTTTCTTCCATTGAACTGACCTGTACCGTTTGTGCCTGCAGGAAGTCAAGGCTCTGTGGCTCTTTTGTAAACATGTGATGACCAAATCACATCGTCTATAGGGCATACCCCCCCCCAAAAAAATATATAAATCTGTCTCATGTACAGTATTGGGACATACGTATCCAGGATCTGACCTCTATGATCTGACTACCCCCCCCCCCCAACCCTCTACTCATGTAACCTTGCCCTGACCCTTCCCCATCCTGTTAAGAACAGAATCTTCCCCCATGCACATATTTTTCTGATGAGGGTACAACACATAGTGAATAATAAGTAAACCTTTGTGTCTGTCATGAAGTACGCACCTTGTTCATATCAGACAGGTTGAGGTCTTTGGATCCTTGCTCTGTGGACAAATAAACCATGGGGGCACTGTCTCTTAGTCATATCGTGAAGGTTTTTTACCTCCATGGTCATGTCAAACTAATTGTCATGTTGGGTATCAGGGGTGGATTTCACAAAGAGTTAAGACTAGTCTTATCTCGAGTTAGGACGAGTTACTAGTCCTAACTTAGGATGACCAATATGTTTTGTATATCTCCTAGGACTAGTCCCAACTCTTTGTGAAATCGACCCCAGGTCAATTATAAGGACAAGTCTTGAGTCATCGCGCATTATTTCATTTGTCAAGAATAAATTGTTGTTGTTGTTGATCATTATTAATCACCATTCCCCTATCCGCGCCCCACACGCACTACTATCAAACAATATTAATGGGCGCTGTTGGGAAAACAAGTTTCCAGATCGCTGACCGGTTCAAGATTTCATTGGAATGCCCTCTCTGTGGAATACGTGTGTGTAGGCCCTATAGTTTTACTAACTCAACAAGAATCAGAACGTCTTGCGAATGTCTTGCACCAATACTACATTATAATGCATGATGTACGGTTCTCTCAGACACTTGCAGGGCCCAGTTTCATAGAGCTGCTTAAGTCAGAAATATTGCTTAAAAATTTTCTTCTAACAGATGAGCAGGATACTAGTCACAAATTGTACCTGTGTTTAACACTATCAGATTGAGAATAGTTTAGGAATTTTTGTTATTAATTATTGGCTGTGAAATCTCAAGTCTGCACAAATATTCTTGCCAGTGGCCCTCTCGATATCAAACACAATGCATCGTACATGTAGCCAGTACAGGTTTATTTCCTGTGTGGTTATTAATCACAGGGGGTGACTGGACAGTTGGCCGGCAAAATGTAGGGCAAGTTTCCCCCTAAGAGCACCATATGTATTCATCCAGTTTTCAACTAAGTAAAATTTCCTGTTTAGTGTTTTTCAGTTATTTGGCGCAACCTTACAGCATAACTTAGTCATATTGTACATTGCTCTGTAGGAGTTTTGAATCTCACTATAGCGTCAGAATTTATTCTGTTTAATTTTATTTTATAATATTTTACAGATTGTTCACCTTTTTAAAGATGGCTATCTAGCATTGGATTTAGTAAACACCTCTGGAATCGTGCTTCCAGTGCATCGCAAAGTTCCATGAATGCTTTGGGGCCCGCCACCGACCAGCAAACTGGCCCATGCAACAGCGCCACCAGTGGCAGTTTCCATGCAACCGCCTGTCTCGTCGCCAGCGGTAGTAGCCGTTGAGGAAATTTTCACCGATGACTACTTGGATGGGGACGGCACCAGGACTAGGGACCACAGTGCCATCGATGGCCAGTGCGAGGCAGGGACACTGACAGGTGAATTTAATAACTGTACTTGTCTGAATACAAGTAGATCCGTTAAATAAAACTTTTTTTTTTTTTTTTTTCAAACCCAAACTGTTAAAAAACTTCCAGCTTCATATAGTTGCATCCCCTTAATACGGTTATCCCCTGGCTGTCAAATTAAAGTAATTGTTAAGTAATATTTTAAGCAGCTCTGTGTAATTTTCCCTTAGTCCACTCTCACTGAAAACCCCAAAAGGTCTACCAATGATTTATCCTTGCCTTTTCTATACCCCTTCTCTCATCAGACCTTCACAACACTTCCAACATCCCAGAGGTTGAGCTCTTCAGCCTCCTGGAAGAGAAGATACCCATGTATAAGCTACGAGCCGACACCACGTCCAACTACTCTTACGAGCACAGCGACTGGCTGTGGTCTGAAGATGGTAGGGCCAGGCAACAACAGGAGGAACCATTGGAGCTTCTCTCGCCCGTCATGATGGAGGAAACTCTCAAATATTTCAGTAAGTGAATTCTTTTTTTCTCCTACAAAGCCTGTCAACAACCTACCCCCATCTCGTGTTTGTGCATGTTTTTTTGTCTTTTTGCGGGTCCAATTATGGGTACCTGAGTACCAAATCGGTGCCACAATCAAGTCCCTCGTTCTAAAATTGTCTGTAAATTCAGAGGTCTTATTTGGTGTTTTTATGTTGTCTTCAACGGCTCACAAATTGTTACCGTCTTCACAAAGAGATAATAGTAGTAATTTGTTCATGAAAACATTGTGAACAAATGTTTTTATTAGTTATTCGTATAGGAGTTACAAATACACAAAAAAAACAATGTTATTTCAAGATTATGGTTTTTTTTTTAGCAGAAATAATCTTGTTTATATACCTCATGCATAGAATCCTCTAATCTGATTGGTTAAAAATGGGGTCATCGAAATAGCTGTGCCCGCTTTTTCTATCAAGATGACGCCAAAGTGACCATGCCCGGGGCATAATCAATTGACTATGCCCGCTCTGAAAATAACGCAACTATGTATAATGTATGAATCGTGTTCCATGTAACCGGGCGACCTTTCTTCGCAGATGACCTTTCATTGTGTAGTCAGAGTGTTGTTGATAAGAAGAATCTTTATTTGGTATATAAAAAGAATTATTGACTGCTTAATAATCGGGGAACAGTTAAAATTATAGGCCCTCGGTGATGTAAGACCATGGCTTTGCCATCAGCTTCGCTTCGGGCATAGTCATACACGTAGTTAAATGACATCACCTTGGTCCTATAATTTTTAACTGTGCCCCCTCATAGCAGTCAATATTTCCATACTACGTTCTTTCTTTCTTGCGGAGTAGTCCATGTCCTCTCCTCCACCTCTAGGACCCCTTTTTGAACCCCACTGGGGGCACTATGTAAATCAGGGTTTGAGTCCCTATCTGTTTGTGTGTGTTTTTCCTGGAGTAATTCTTTGGGATTTTCCTCCCACATCTAAAACTTAACTTTGCTTCCATGTCTCCTCTCCAATGGGTTATTAGCATGATTTAACACTATCAGATTGTGAATAGTTTAGGAATTATTGTTTTTAATAACTGGTTTTGAAATCTTAAGTCTGCACCGAATATACTTGCCAGTGGCCCTTTCAATATCAAACTGTGATTAAGTTGACTTTTCTGTGAACCTTTGTGGCTTTAAAGGCAGTGGACACTGTTGGTAATTGTCGAAGACTAACCTTCACAGTTGGTGTTACTCAACATATGCATAAAATAACAAACCTGTGAAAATTTGAGCTCAATCGGTCATCGAAGTAGCGAGTTAATAATGAAAGAAAAGAAAACTTGCCGCACGAAGTTGTGTGCGTTTAGATGGTTGATTTTGAGACCTCAAGTTCTAAATTTGAGGTCTCAAAATCAAATTCGTGGAAAATTACTTCTTTCTCGAAAACTGTGGCACTTCAGAGGGAGCCGTTTCTCATAATGTTTTATACAATCAACCTCTCCCCATTACTCGTCACCAAGAAAGGTTTTATGCCAATAATTTTGTTGAGTTATTACCAATAGTGTCCACTGCCTTTCAAACCAGCATTATTGAATAAATAAATAAATAAATAAAACACTATAAATTTACTGTACAATTCTATGTTTAGAAGTCTTTGTTTCTCATTTGACAACATCATGATTTCAAAATTGTCCTCAACACACTGTCTGGAAATACACAAGGATATATTTTTTCCCTGATTTTGTAAGCTGGAGATGCAATCTTACACAATAGTCTCCTAGCTGCCATTGTTGAGGGATGCTGGAGAATTCAGTAGGTAATTAATTCCATTCAATCAATAACACTTGAAGACAGCCCTGTGTTTCTCCATCATTATGTACAATGTAGTCAATAGATTGTAATTACACAATCCGCGTTCAGTTAAAGTTATCAGTTGGCTCCGATTTGACCCAAAATTTATTCATATTTGAGATTGCTTTTTTTGTAGATTCAAGATATTGAAAAAAAAAGATATGCAAATGATTATTCATAATGAATGAAAAACTTAGAATGAATCCCTACATGTAACCAGTTCATTGACCATGTTTTGCATTTTTATACATTATTTTGCACTGTCCGTGGCAAATAAGAAAGTTTAATTTATAAATATGTTTTTGTTTTTAAATGCCATAGGATCTAGCAAAATTTATACAAAGAAAAAATTTGTTACAACAATTTTTGTGGAGAGACTCAGCCATGCAACTTTAACATGATCAAACTAGTACTTGCGTAAATCCAAAATCGTGTACATGTATGTTATATCATTCGCAGAGATCATTATGAAAGCACACATCAATTAGGATTGCATGTTGTGTAATACTTTATGCACACAGTATTTATGTACAGAGTTAAGACAGGAGCTGGGAAATACAAGGACAAAATATTGTAAAGCTATGTTTGAGATGCAACAAGTACATAATGCCAATATTTAAAAATATTTTTTTTCATTTTTTTTTCTCGTGGTTTTTCTTGTAGTTGTGATTTGTAGTTAGGTCTAATTTCTGCTGGTTGTAGTTAGGTTGATTGCTAAATGTGATGTTATAAAATCTTTTTTATTTGACCCAAATTCAGCCCTTGGCTGCAAATGTTGGTTGATTGCAATAATCCATTTCAAAGTTCAAATAAAAAGCTAAACAAATAAAATTAGCATTTTTAATGTCCCGGTATCCATCTGTGAGATGCTCATGGTGCAGCGACAAATCAACAGAGGGGAATGATTTAAAGCAGGTAAATTGTTCCCTTGAAGTTTTGGTCCTGGATTGAAGTTTAACTTCATCATTGTCAAGTAAACTAATTTTTTCTGGCAAATATATTGGGGTCCTGGATCCAAGATCTATATCGATACTGAAGCCTAAAATATTGTAGACAGACCTAATGGTTGTAGTCTGGGAACTAGACTGGTCTCCTTTGTTTACCCGCAATGATAAAGACGGGCACTGGTCTTAGACAGGCACTGGTCTTACAAACCCAATAATTTCTTTGGATGCAATAGTTTCATTAGATAATCGTGATGTGACTTAAGCTTTCCAATTCAATATCTGTGTTATGATTGGTCCGAGGTGATGAAGTTTGTCAACTTGCATTTTCGATCGTCTGCATACAGAGTGTGCATTTATAATGTTGTGTACATGTACATCATTAAGTGTTGTGTTATGCACCACTGTACATGGTGTGAATTGACTGTGAATCTCATAATGTGAAATGAACATGAGGTCAAAGGTACATTTGGCAACATCGGGTCATGCTGGTATCTGCTGTTATTCACAAGCCTCAAAGTGTGACGTCAGATGTTCAGGCTAACCAGCCCAGGATCCAGGAAAACATGTCTGTAGGCTGGTTCTTTGATCTACAATGTACTGTACAATGGATCAATATAGACAGTAGTCTTCTTACCCAAGGCTAGCAGAAGGATTGGCTGGTTGTACAATCAAATTAAAGTGTGTTGGGAGAAAAACAGTTGTGTTGATCAAAAAAAACCTAAAGTAATCTTCGTGGCAGTAATTCATTGCAAAGTGTCTGAAGCACAGACTGACTAGACTGTCATAGATTCATCTTTAAAGCACCAGATTGGCAAACTCATGTCCCTGAATGTTGGGTTTGTTTGGGTGTTTTTTCTTTCTTCAAAAGGATGGATTTTTGTCTCAGAGGAAAACAGTGGACTTTAATAACTTTTTAAATAGGATTTAAAATGTTCATTCGTAATAATCCCCTTCCTTATTATACCCGACACCTACTGCTCCAAACCAGATCTTAAGATCAGGTGCTTCAGTTTAGTTAATGTAACCAAAAATAAAAATAAAAACCTTGCTTAGTTTTCAACCGAAACTGCTGGAAAGAGACACAAACTATAAAGCTCCAGTTGATACATTGTGTTATTAGGAGTATTAATTGGTACTGGGAAACAACAATACATGTAGTTGGAAGTTGTTCAACCTGCGGCCTCCTCGCAAAGTTTTCAATTGAAAAACTTATTTGAAATTTACACATGAACCCAAAGATGTACCGTTTATCTATTTTCCCCATAGGCCTATTTCATGAATAAAGAAATCAACTGAACAAAATACTCCAACCAGTGTGTACGTGCCAAAACACTAAACAAAATTTGAAGTGCTTTTCGTTCAGCGATAACCTTTATCCCCATAGATACCAAATATTGCTGTTGTGTAGAAACAGGAAAGAGAAAAAATACTACAAAGCTTGTATCTTCATTTGGATACACTGTATCATTAGGAGTGGAAATTGGTACTTGAAAATAACAATAGTTGGAAGTTGTTTAACCCATGGCCTCCTCTGATGATGTGATATTGACGTGACATGATTGCAAATTATGAAAGCTTAGCAGATTCTGCCCCTAGAGGGCAGTAGACTTGGTTAACGACTCTGCATGGACAGAACTTTGGTTGTTGAATCATCATATTTTTGCTAGTGAATCAAGTACATGTAGCATGAATCTTATGTAAACATAGTATGTGAATAGAATGATGGTTACATTTTAGGGGCCTTCTTTGGAAAAACTGCAGTATTGTTGATATATTTTAATGGGGAAAAACATTATTAGCTGTTTCAAACTGCTGACCAACCAAAATGGCCTACATGTATGGTATAAATGCAAACAAAAATAGTTGGTTGCCTTGCAGAGTTTCTCTTGAGAAAATCTTTCTTTAAGCCTTTGAGAAAGACTGTGCCATTGGAAATTTAAAAACACAGTACAAAGTCTTAGCATGTTACAAAGCAGCTTAAAGGCTCTGGACCTTTGGTAATTGTCAACGACCAGTATTCTCACTTGGTGTATCCCAACATATGCATAAATAACAAATCTGTGACAATTTGGACTCAAAGTTAGTAGAATCATGAAGAAAAAACACCCTTTTTGCACAAATTGGTGTGCTTTCAGATGCATTTAATTAAAGGCTTCAGGCCTGAAATCTGTTTAATTCTCAAAAACTACATTACTTCAGAGGGAGCCATTTCTTACAATGTCTCAACAGCTCTCCCTTGCATGTTGCCAAGTAATTTTTGATGCTAAAAATTATTTTGATTTGTTGTCCCCCTTTTTTAAAACATGGACCTCTCATATTAGTTGTCCAGCAAAACAAAGTCTGGCCAGAGTGTCTATACCCACTTATTTACAGTAGTTCTTAATTTAGTAATTTTGGCAGTGTATAGTTGTTAACTTATAAACAGATGAGATACACTTGTGCTGCATGAGTATGGTTGAGAATTCCACTAAAAATGACATCGGCCAGTAATTGGTAAATATGACACACTCAATAGATGAGTAGTTATTATATTATCAAGTTCTGTTTTTTGATTATTTATTAGCCCAATCTTTCGACTGGGCAGCAAAAAATTAGTCTATAGACTCATTAAGTTGTTCCTCTGCACGGAAATCTTTAGTAAAAGGCGAAAGATTTATGCGAATGCAGTGAAACCAGAGTACTGATTAGTGGTTTCCAACATGGAGTGACCTTTTGGGTACTGACTTCTACCCATGGTGTTATAATAGCATGAAAATACACCCCAATAAAAAACTTTTTTAAATTGTCTTACAATGTCATCTGAAATACACTACTATATGTATTGATATTAGTTTACAAAAAATCTTCACTCAAATCTTCTTAATGAGCTCAAAATATTGCAAAAATCAGGATTTTATGACTGTATAATGCTGATTTGGCACAGGCATTCTATTGTGCACAAGCTGGTTTGACCTCATTTGCATAGCTGAGTGACCGTGTGTGTGGCAGGATGGGGGCGGGCTTTATGCGGTCCACTAATCACACACATGTGCTTTGTGTGTGCGGTATGCGTAATGCCATACAATGTACAATTCATACACAGTACATGTACATGTAGACATGTACACTACAGTTGGTACATGTATTGCATGTTCCATTATCTAATAGGGGTGTTCCAGTTTTACCTGAATTCTCAAGGCTGTTTCTATTCTGAACTGTGCACAGACATTCAATAGTGTCATTATTGATGAACAATATATTTTTTTTAATAGAAATCAATGAGCCCCAAAACAATGTTATTCTTAGACACTGATAGTCTATTGTGTGTTAATTTAACAAAAGTCTAAAAATTCCACAAGCATTTCCAGCAATGTTCTGGCCAGGGCAGCTTGCTCTTTCGGAATACTAATGCCAGCTGTAAATTTATTATTGATTTTGTTTGTATTGTATGTTGTCAGAATTCTGAACACAAACAGTTTGTTGACAAGAGATTCTTGTCTGTGTTGTGTAAAAGGTACAACTGTCCACAGAAAAAATACTCTGCTGTAAATTATAATCACCAAGCAACGACCCAACAATAATCCCATTTTGGGGTATCTGTAGGGTTTCCATAGCAACATAGTACAGCTAAATATCGTCATGGCCGTTCTTTCTGTCCTCTTCTTGTGTGTGTCGTGCAACTGCAATGTCGTTAAAACCATGTCAGGGTCTTAGCTGTGTGCGGTAACCATCTCTGTATGCGGTAAAGCCATCAATGGTCAGCTTGGGATTTACATGTACATGAACAGTACAAAAGTCTGCGGTGGAGCTTGGTTGAGAGAGCCCTGAATCATTTTTGAGGTGGGAGTACGTGAGTTTTTGGATGTCTACCACCATGTTAAAAGTCCCTCATTATACTTTGTGAGCTGACACATTGATGGTTAAAAGGTCTTTTGTGGAGAGTTTTCATGGTTGAGAAAACCTTTTTGGGGACTCCTGGAGTACGTGAGTTTTAGGACATCCACCATGCTATGTCCCTCATTGCACATTGAGATCTTACATGTTACAGAACTAAAAGTCAGTTAAGAAGGATTTAAAGTCTTTTGGAGACTTTTTGGGGGACTCTGGAGTATGAGTTTTGGGACACCACCAGCTCTGGTCCCTCATTACATGTCCAGAGTGGACACATGTGTTACAGAACTCACCATCAGATACTGGACTAGTTTTGAAGCCATTCAGGAATTCATTCAAACAAGATTTAGCTGGGATCCATTTATAGCTCTTAAGTGCTTAGCCTGCTTATGGTTGACAATAAATGCTGAGTTGAATATGTAGGAACACCACAGGAACAGTTGACAGTTATACCCAGCTTCAATTATCACTCTAGATCATCACTCTATATCATAGTGTACATCAACACTATCAAGCATCATGATAGATGTCCGTTGACACATGTCTAGCACCACTTGTGACCACTCAATAAATACAACACTTATCAGAATACAGGATTAACAGTCCAGGCTGCATGCATTGTTGTACTCTGGTCATACCTGGATGAATACAGCATGGAAGTGATTACACAGAGCAAATAGGATATATTGGACTTGTGGATTGGAGTGTAAGTCTGTGCATAGAGAAAGGACCACGGATCTGTGGGAACATCTGTGGGAACGTTGAAGGATGTTATCGAAACCAGGGTGAGGACATGTCAACTTGTCAGAGGAATACCTGTTGTCTTGTGTGAATCATGGAGCAATAAACAGTGAACTTGTACAGTTGTCAGAAAATGGTTGGTTGGTTTGTTGTTTTAACTTGGTTTTCAGAAATACCTAGTGACACGTTTGCACTGAATAATGTTAAGTGACTGGCCAGCAGGACAAGGATATTGCTAGTTATTTCATCAACTGGTCCATGAACTTCAAATGAAATAGGGATGTTTCAACACTGAATTGGCCAGCCAGACCACTTGAAGACTTTTGACAGGTCCTTGTGTGTTTTTAAACTAGCGAACCACTGAAAGGAAGAACACTGCATTAATGTGTGCTGTCTTACAACCTGATGCACAAAAAAATTGATGCAAGTCTATGGTCAGATCTACAGTTGTCATCACGCTTTACTTCTGCTAACTGAGGATTCTATTTTTTTGGTGCAGTAGGATTTTTTATTTTTCATGAAACCAATTCTTAGTGTTTTGGGTGCCCTGTGTCACGATGTAAGCTCTTAACGCTCAACCGGTACCCGGTAGTCGGGTAACCCATCACAAATCAATGACAGAGAGCAAGCTATGTAATGGCTCCCGCTCGGACTCGGACAAGTCCACGTGCGGACAGGAGTTCCAAAGCACTAGTGCACCATGGGAAGGTCTTTATGAGACAGTGAGCGAGCAGAATGGATTCTGTGTGAGCCAAAATCAGAGCTTTCTTCTTGCAGGGATGCCATGCCTGGAAGAAGGCTTTAACAACAACAAAGCTGTTGGTAAGTTTGAACATGTATGTTAATTGTTGACATTGCTTGCAAGTGATGGGTTATTGTAACTTCCAGCTCTAAAGTGAAAGCTGGCTCTATTTTCTTGATATAGTTTATCCTGAATGGTCTCATTTTACCATTTTCAAGGCAATAAATATTTGTTTGTGTTGTCCGTTTAGCCTCAGCTGGGGTCAAAACGTGTGGCCATTAGTAATTTTTTGCTCAATAGATTCTACTTGATATATTGCTGCAGGGAGGCTTGTAATTTAACAGGATCTGTTTAAAAACCTTCAAATTTGATTGCCCTAGTAAAAATTATTATCCTGTTATAAATTGGTAAAATAATTTTATCATTTAGTCACCCTTTAAAGCCATTGGACACTTTCGGTACAGAAACAAAATTAAAGGTTCACAGATTTCCAAATAACTTACATGGTTTACAGAAGGTAATGGTGAAATACTTCTCTTGAAATATTATTCCATGAAATGCTTCACTTTTTGAGAAAACATTCAAACGATATCAATTCTCGATATCGAGAATAACGGATTTATTTTAAAGACCATGTCATGACACGGCGAAACGTGCAGAAACAAGGGTGGGTTTTCCCGCTATTTTCTCCCGACTCCGATGACCGATTGAGCCTAAATTTTCACAGGTTTGTTATTTTATATAGAAGTTGTGATACACGAAGTGTGGGCCTTGGACAATTCTGTTTACCGAAAGTGTCCAATGTCTTTAAGGGTCCATTATAAAAGGAAAGAAATTATTTTATGAATCATCTGAAAATTTCTGATCGGAAATCAGATTGAAATGAAAGATTATCAGGTTTTTGTACTTTGTAGATTTCTATGGTTGTTTTAAGAGTACCAGCATTTTTTCTACAAACCGACTCTTAATCTTAATATATTGTTGATGCAATAGGTTTAACAAACTTCCATAACCGCTACTCTGTACTGCGCTACATTGTACCTCTAAATGTGGCATGGTTGGCTTGTGCGTAAAGCGCTCTCCTCTCACCTTATGTGACCCTGGTTCGATTCCCAGTTAGGGCCAGATTAGAGTTTTGTGTTGGTTCCCTCTTATGCCACAAAGTTTTTTCTCCTGGCCCTCTGGTTTTCCTCCCTTCGAAAAAACATCAAACACTTTCGATCTCAATTCTCAGGCTGTGCTATGTTTAGGCATGGAGCAATAAATTGCTCCATGGTTTAGGTCATGAATAGATCGATGTGTCTGGCTGCTAGAGGCACCCTTGCATGGCAGCAGCTCAAACACCTTGCATGCCACGTCCTTCGCAACTCAGCTTCTCAGCTGCGAGTAAGGATGATTAGCCTCACAAACAATTACTAGTAGTACTTGGAAATGAATTCTTAATAATTCAAACAATTATGTGACACTCCTCTACATGTTCTGGAAAAACAACCACCACCTTCGTCAACAACAATGTGATGAGCATATCATGGTCAAGTGTTCAGGTTTGTTTATTCCACATTAAAGCCATTGGACACTTTCGGAACAGAAAAAAAAAAAAAAAAATGCACAGATTTACATATAACTTTCGGGGTTTACAGAAGATAATGGAGAAAGACTTCCCTTGAAATAGTATTCCATGAAATGCTTTAGCTTTTGAGAAAACATTAAACAATATCAATTCTCGCTATCGAGAATTACAGATTTATTTTAAACACATGTCATGACACAGCGAAACAAGGGTGGGTTTTCCCGTTATTTTCTCCCGACTCCGATGACCGATTGAGCCTAAATTTTCACAGGTTTGTTATTTTATATATAAGTTGTGATACACGAAGTGTGGGCCTTGGATAATACTGTTTACCGAAAGTGTCCAATGGCTTTAAAGGCACTGGACACTATAGACCATATCAATATTCCCCTTTGTTGCTATGAAAGTCTTCATCTTGTCGGGCAGACCATGTGTGTCTAAACGTGTACTTCCCGGTTTGATTTCTATGGCACACGTGCACACACACTCACAGACGCCATGTTGTAGGGCAAGTATTTGAATGGTGACGTCATATTCAACACAATCTATTGGAATCAAAATAATTGTTGGAGTGAAAATTTACTTGGTAACAAACAATGGAGAGCTGTTGATAGTATCAAACATTGAGAGAAACGGCTCCCTCTGAAGTAATGTATTTTTTGAGAAAGCGCTGATATTTCACTCAAATATGAAAAGACTTCCTGAAGTATTTTATAACTTCTTAATGCATCAAAAAGCACAATATTTTGTGCATCAAGGTTGCAACTTCGATGACCGATTGAGTCCAAATTTTGACAGATTTGTTATATTATGCATATGTTGGGATGCACCAAGTGAGAAGACTGATCTTTGACAATTACTAAAGGTGTCAAGTGCCTTTACGAATTATCTCAACTAACGAAAGTAATCTGAAAAGATATTGTGATAGAGATGAGATTAAAGTAATCGATACCAGGAGGGATCAATTAAGAAACATAGCTCATAGACAATGCTATTCAATGAGCTAGGGGCTTTTAATTTTTACAAAGGAATCATCACAAAGGCTTTTTATTGCAGGATTTGCAATCACAAGGTTGCTAGTTCAAATCCTTCAAAGCATGCCTCTGAGCGAGTAAGAGTCTTCTAGTTACTTAATCACAATTTATTGATTTGTGCAATCCATAACCTTAGAATTAGATGTTCACAATAAGAGCTATAACTTATAAGGTTAAACCATTGTTTATATATAAGAGACTCGCTGTTGCAAGCTTGGAGTAAATCCAAGCTTTGCTGAATTCCTTTGTTTGGAAGATCATCTAATAAGACAAACATGCTTTCTCCCGAATATCAACAAATATTCAAAATGAAACAATTTATTAATATTTGTTGGACCGTGTTGTATTTCAGTGTCTCGTGTTAAAATAATGCAGATTTGGAGATTACTTGAAGCAAAAACTTGAAGCAATGCATGCAGATATAATTGGTAATTGGCAAAGGCCAGTATTGCGCTGGAGTGTCCCACATGTACTTATGAAATAAGCCATCTGTGAAACTTTAAGCTCAATCAGTCATCAGAGTCACAAGAAAAATTTCATTTGTGTATCAGTTGCAATTCATTTGTATTAGAATGCAGTAAGCGCATAATAATAACAATAACATGCATTTATACAGCGCTTAATACAGGGTTTCTAAGTGCTGAAACAGATATTTATAGCGGCCCATTTTGCACAGCGGCCCAATTGACTGACTTGTCCATGTGGGGGAACCCTATAATGTAATACAAATAATGACGTCAAGAAGTTAATTTGGCTGTGACATATGTATACACATGTAGTCAATTAGTTGGTTGCCTTTCTTGACATGAGTATGTTACCCAAATCTCAATGTGTCCTTCACAAACCCTGGACATAAACTTCTCACATCCTAGGTGACGTTAGAGGCTCTAGAGTAGTAGAGACAAACTGCTTTATACTTCCAGTCAGAAACTATTTTTAGTCCAGCGTTAGCTGCAGTCGATCTTAAGGGTCGGCTATAGGTATTCCCATTATGAAGTCATCTTAAAGAAGTTTGGCTGAGGATTGAGACTAATATACTTTCAGGGCTGGAAATTAACTACCGATGTGACATTCACTTGCCTTGATGAGGGTTTTAAAGGCAGTGGACACTTTTGGTAATTGTCAAAGACTGGCCTTCACTGTTGGTGTATCTCAACATATGCATGAAATAGCAAACCTGTGAAAATTTGAGCTCAATCGGTCGTCGAAGTTCGAGATAATAATGAAAGAAAAAAACACCCTTGTCACATGAAGTTGTGTGCTTTCAGAGGCTTGATTTCAAGACCTAAAATTCTAAATCTGAGGTCTCGAAATCAAATTCGTGGAAAATTACTTCTTTCTCAAAAACTACATTACTTCAGAGGGAGCCGTTTCTTACAATGTTTTATACTATCAACCTCTCCCCATTACTCGTTACCAAGTGAGGTTTTATGCTGATAATTATTTTGAGTATTAACCAATAGTGTCCACTGCCTTTAAAACCAAAATGTTTTGAAATCATTTAGACAAAATGTAAATAGTTTAATGGATTTTCAAAGGAATTTGTTTATTTGAAGGAACTAATGTTATCATTTGTAAATTGATCACTGATAAATGCAAAAGGCTTGTAAGACAGTTAACATTATCGTAAACAATGAGAACATTCAGATCTGTCGTAAAGTGCTAAAATCACACATTTTCCATGTCTGAAATTGGCTGAAAGTATTAATTTGAAAGTACAATCTTTCATTTGCCTCCTACAAGATGTGTGTCATGGTCGATGCCTACAGAAATAGTAATTAGATCTCACAAATTCAATAAAATTTTAAAAAATAGCCCAATGCCATTTTGTAGAAAATGTCCACAATTGAAATTCAATGAAAACCTTTTAAAAATGAAAATATTCATACTAGCTCTCTTTTTTCCTCCTACAAGAAATTTGTGTCATGGTCAATGCCTTTAGAAATAGCAATTAGATCTCACACATCTCTACTAAAAGATTTTTTTTATACCATCAACCTCTCCCCATTACTCAACACCAAGTAAGGTTTTATGCTAATAATTATTTTGAGTAATTACCAATAGTGTCCACTGCCTTTAAGTCCTTAACATAGTGCTAGCTAGATGGGTGTCTTTTAGACACCCTGTTTTTAATTCGGACACCCTGTTTTAATTCGGACACCCTGTTTTAATTTGGAAACCCTGTTTTAATTTGGAAACCCTGTTTTATCTGTCATATTTACATGTAAATGAAGTGTAAGTGATCAATTTGGACTCCCAGCTTTTAAGTTCCCTGCAACTTTGGACAGCCCCTTACCAAACCCTGGCTAAAACCTCACTTGGAATATGTACCACTTAAAGTCCAACAAGGAAGGAGTAGATAGAGGGCGCATCTATACGCCTGATGCCGCTGTGATTCAATTACAATTCCATTAGCACCCTATAGTCTATAATCTCCCAAGCGTTTGTCTGTTTTGGGGTTAATCATGCCCTGGTTCAATCATTGCCCTTGTGGCTTGTTTGTCCAGCCTGAAAGCACAAATCTGATTAAAAACCACAGAGGAAGGATCAAGCATGGACGCTAGACACAGCTATCACTTCTAAAACTAATTAGACTGTGCAATCCTCTGTCAAGTCTCTGATGAATTTGGTTGTGTGTATTTGGTTAAAGTGAAAATACTTGTATTATAAGAGGATCGCCGCCACATCTTAGCAAAAACACACACTCTGTCCAGGTTTTTTTGCACAACTTACAAAAACATCTTATTTATTTTTTTCTTCTTCAAGATTTACAACATTTAAATTGAATGTGAATTTCATGAATTCTAAAGTGGCATTCTGCCCATTGTGACGTTACAGATCTCTATGGAAACAAATAGATTCTGTATCCAGGAGTCAGGCCTTGAACTTTGCTCTCAAAGGAATACGTTGCCTTGGATCGGACGAGTTGGTCTATACACAAAGCGTTTGTAACCGACTGCTATAAAATGCATGGTTCAAAAGAGGTTTTAAAACTAGAATACAATGACCCACACAAATATGCCTCGAAATTGCGTGGTTTTCCCTTTACCTTGTCGACTAACACGGTCGGCCATATATGGGAGTCAAATTTTTGACTCTCATAAACGGCCGACCGTGTAAAACAAAAACCAATTTCGAGACAAATTTGTGTAGATCATTGTATTCTACTTCACACCATCTTTCTAACCATATGCGTTTTATTACAAACGGTTAATAACGCTTTTCAAAGACCAAGCAATTTCTCTGTGGTAAGGGGCACTTACATGGGGACAATTTAAATTTGTATTGGAACTTGGCAAAGGGCACCACAGCAAAAGCACCATGGCAATTGCTGTGGGTAATGTGGGTTGTTTTGAGGCCTGCAGTATGGAACAAGTGTACATTTTTAAATCTACTTTTTACAAGATATTTAAAGGAACTCGTTGCCTTGGATCGGTCGAGTTGGTCTTTGAAAAGCGTTTGTAATCGTTTGGTATAAAATGCATACGATTAGAAAGATGTTGTAAAAGTAGAATACAATAATCCACACAAACATGCCTCGAAATTGCACGGTTTTCCTTTTACCTCGTCGACCAACACTGTCGGCCATTTATGGGAGTCAAATTTTTGACTCCCATAAATAGCCGACCGTGTTAGTTCGCAAAGTAAAAGGAAAACCACGCAATTTCGAGGCAAATTTGTGTGGATCATTGTATTCTACTTTTAAAAGATCTTTCTATCCATATATGCATTTTATACTAAACGGTTACAAACGCTTTTTATAGAGCAACTCATCCGATCCAAGGCAACGTGTTCCTTTTAGACTTCCACCTACACCTTACCTAGTAATGCGTTTAATAATGTTATTAGAATTGTTGCCTTACTGGTAATGCTCAAGATTCAGTTATATTTTTAAGTCGAGGTGAATGCATCATGTATGTATGTACATCATGTATATAATTTGTTTAGAAAAGATAACTCTTTCATAAAATTTCTTTGTTGGCATACTGTGTCCTTGTATTATAATATTCGTATGGCGTAATATAGTTTATTGTCAAAGTATCCTTTTTTTTTTATTCAATTCAGCCGCGGTGTAAAGAAACAATTCAACCATAAAAACAAGAAAAAAACCAACAACAGTTTAATTGACTGCCTATCGAGCCAGTTAATTACTACCACTGGGCTTTAACTAATCCAATGTACAACCACTGAAAGTACAATGTAATGTCATGTACATGTTGATGCCTGTACATGTAGTGAGCACTTTTTTCCTGATCCCTTTTTAGAGGTAAAATGATGAAGTAACAATCGCAACTCACAGATTTGTACGCCCAGCGCACGAGACTAGCCAAATGACCAATCTTATTTTGACCTCTATAAGTGAGAGCACCTTACTTAATGACATCATGTGCATACAAAGACCTGTCTATTTCAGGAGCCAACTTGAACCTGCCCAAGCCAGCCAACTCTAGTATCCTCATTTAAACACATTATGTCATCCGGGTCTCAAGTTACTACTTACTACATCATCCAGGCAGCTGATAATTAGCATTGAATTAAGAATTCCCAGATGACTCAGAACCACAATGTGTACATTATAGAGGACAGTGATCTTGTGATGAGTGATGAAGTGCTGACGAAATGCCCTTACTGTAGGCCTATGACATCAGTATTCACATTAAGCCAATTGTTCTCCGTTTTGTTTTCTCCGTAAAACATTTTTACTTTCTATCACTAAAGCTCTTTAACTCAAAAACTCAATTTTTGGGTGCTTTTTTCTCTCTCTGTGACTTTGCTGCTGGTGATCAGTGTTTTAAAACAAAATGTTTTGGGTTTTTTTGTGGTGGGTTTGTGTTGATTGTGACGTTAGCACAGGACATGCCCGGTATCTCGACCCCCGCAGAGGAACGCCTCTTGATATCGGACACCTAATCCAAGATTTGGTTTGCTGATTGAAGAGGATTTACCGCGGGATATTTACTCAAAATACTACTTGAATGTGTCTGGATTTTGCATTTATGGATGTACGAGGCTTGTTGCTTGTGCAGTTGTTAGGGTGCTGATAACGCTCATGTTAAAAATCCTCTATTTTTCTCTTCTGTTTGATTCAAATTTTCATATCAAGGCATCCAACATTTGGAGGATGATAGTATTTAAATACCATTAAGATCAAAATAAGATCACGTCTTCATTTGAATTTGTCAATTTTACTCCCAGATTCCAGATTGAAATTAATCCTCCAAACAGAGCCTTTAAGAATATCTAATTTGAAACGCTGGCTGCTTGGCCAGTAGACTTTCATGTAAAATTGATTAGCCGTATCGTTGAGGGGAAAATGCCCTCAGGTCATCTGGCTGCATTGTGGTACCACGACGGCTCCTTGGCACGTGTGTTGTATGAGGAAGGGGGAGGCTTGAAATATAAAACCCCGACGAACTTATTGTCTGGAGTAATGTTTGGCTGCCAACGAGAGGACTGATGAAAAGCCTTCGGGGATTTCCAAGAACCCCTTGTGATCTGTGCACGAACTACGTTATTTTTAAGCAGAGGGTTAGGAAAAGGTAGTAGCATTTTTGAACAAAGTGGCACACTGCCAAGTCGTCGCCGGGGATGTGCGCAGATTCTGACGCACTTCTTAAAATACGCTGCGTACCACGTCTTGGGAGTACAGCTCGTAGTCGTACTGGGTGATTCAGAGGCAGAGTTTCCTGTTTATACCCTGTCAAGAGAAACAGTTGCCATATCGCTCACGAGAAAGGCAGAGGAAAGGTCACGTCTTCCTCTTAACTTGGACATGGTTGTGGTCCGCTTTCTTTAGCCTGGTTCCTTTGGGAATGTCTTTTGGATGGTTTCATCTCCATATTTGTTTCGTTGGAGAGCAGATGCAAGTGCTGAAATGTGCCTGCACTACTAGAAATCCCTACAGCTCTTCGTATTATCTCATTCTGGATGTTGTACCGAGTGCTCTGTTTGGGCAGACCTCTTTTTATTAAGAGCTAGGGAGAAAATGTGGGAGTTAAATGAGCTCGTCTTTGTGCATGGAGACAAAGGCGGATAGAGCAAGAGAGACGCTATTCTGTTGTACATGTAGGAGCGAAGGGATTCAACGTTTCTTGTGAAGGGGGACAGAAATCTCAGTTTCTCATTCGAATCAACAACACAGTCGACATTTTCAAGATGGGGTATGAGGAGATAGAAGATTGGACTCATCTGATGGTCAACATGAAAGGTAAGGGGTGATCAGGTCGTGTCTGGGTAGTAAATTGTCCTTGAATATCTTGTACACTCTATCTTTACAAGTGTTTTGTTTTGATCTGCAGTGGATGATTTCCCTTGTATAGCAGAGAAAAATGCTATGCAAAATGTGTCAGTTGCTTCTCAAAATATCATCATTTGCTACTCAATGTTAGCATTTAGTGTGCACAAATCTGTTTGTTGCTGCTATGAAATGTGCCGGATGAAACTTTTTCCTGATATCTGTGTTGTGTTTATCTTGAAAGCTTCCATCAGGTCTGTTTGTAAGTTTTTAATTTTGTAAGCATCAGAACAGACTTTGTACATTTCAAAAGAAAACTGCATTAGGCTGTTCTACTTATAAATAGGCCCATTAGTGCTACTCGGTTGTTTTTTTTTCTTCTTTATTCGCAAACACTTCTTGACTTGACCTGCATAACTTGTTCCAGTTCAAATGAACTCATGACCAAAGTCAAACCTAGATAAACATCCTTTCGTAACTGAGAAAATGCCAGTTTTTAGATCATATTATGATTGAGAGGGTAAATGCAGATTTTGACCTTGTCGATTTATTGCTCTGAAGTATTCCATTACGGGTAGTTATCACCAGTTGTGTGTTTATTTATGGCTGAGCACGATTTAATTTATTTGTTAACGCTTTTTTAATACATTACTTGTAGGGAAGAATTTCAAATGTGTTAACTTTATTTCTTTGCCCAGAGTGATGTGATATTTGTAGAAAATATCAATAAATCTTGATTGTCCCTTTCCCACTAAGCATATTTCCTTGGAAAATTCCCGGGAGAATTTGTTTGGTATAAAGGAAACTCCCAGGAAAAAAATTAACCCTGCTCAGGAGTTTTGTTTAAGCCATTTTACTAAACATTTCTTGTGTCAGTGGTCACTGTGGTATTATCAACGTAGTGTTAAAGGGGTATCAAAATGTTCAACATTTTTATATAACATCTAGTAAACAAGCCTGAAGTTTAATAATGCAAATAAAAAAATACTTTTGCCCGAGGTCTCTGTCTTTAGTGCCACTTTGAATGCTCCGGAAGACTTTGTCTTATATTTTTATTTCAAATGGGAAAACTCTCCCCTTTGCAAAATGGAAATGGCCTTTTCCAGGTCTTCAGAGACAATATTCCAGGCTAGCTAGACCTTGAACAAAGAGCAGGAAACGTGCGGTCATTTGAGGAAGTGGTTTGATTGCTAAAAACAAGGAATACAGTTCATTGGGATGTACCTGTGGGAAGAATAATTCACATAACATTTGTTTTTTAGCACTTGCTTATTTGGAGCCAAATTTGATAGCATTTGGGGATTTTTAAATTAAAAGAAAAATTAAAGATTTTGGAAAGTGTTTTCAGAATAAGTATTAGTCATTCAGAATAAGTAATAGGATGCAGATGTGTCTGCTGAATGTATCTAGATACATTCAGCATTCAGCAGACACGTCTTTGTTGGTTTGGCTGTTAGCAGTTCCATGTTGATCTTACATTTGCAAGCAAGACTAGCCAGTGGCTCTTGATTGAGGGGTCTTAGCTACATGTAAGGTTCTTGTCAACCCTTGTGAAAAGGTAACCGTCTCTTAGATTGTACATGTACTTGGAATCCCCTTGGATACTGTGCATTGCATTCTTCAGACCTTATCAAATATCCCTTTCCAGGTTGTCCTGCAATAGTTTCAAGTTAACCATGGATCATTTGCAGGAAATTCTATCTGTTTTTGTTTCCGTTTTGTCGGGTTAATGGTTTCGGGATCGAAGCATTGTCATTGTAGCCGTTACAGTTTTTGCTCAGCCCTTCCGCATTTGATTGTGATTGTCAGTGAACTAATGGATTGATTTTTATGGAGTTGTTGGATTTTACACTGAGGAATTTGTTCCTTTTGGATGTTTTTTCTCTGTTTTGTCAGTGTTTGATTGGAATTTATCGCTTCATCAGGAAAGTTTAGTAGCCAGAGTTTTAAAAATGGATTTCTGCTGAAGTGGGTTTCTACTGAACGGATCAGTTGCTTGGCCATTGCTGTAAAAAGTTTCTTTTACCATCATAGATCAGATGAGTTGATTGCAGGAAAACATAATAGAATGGAGTTGTTGAAAATCTTGCCAGTAATCCTAAATATGCAAACTTCTAGTTGTGTTGCCTGTGGTAGCGATGATTCCGAAGTTAACATTTCGACATGACATCAATCATTCAAATCCTCTGATCATTCAAATGAAATTTTAAAAAGTGCTCTTTTCACAAAGAGACGCGAGGTATAAACACGGCAAGTAATTGTTGCCACATTCATTTTCTTTTGAGAATTGTCGGTGAGAGGAGTTTGAAAAGAACAATGTACAAGTGTCGCTTGGAGAGTAGGGGGGCTATTGGCTTCGGTAAAATGGACGTGACGGACCAGGAGTTGGACTGGTTCCTGTACGATCAGATGAGTATTGCTGATCTGGCAGGTAAGATACTGGACATCTTTTGTTCAGGATTTACGGGAGAGGTTTAACAGGTGGTTTGATATAAGTCTCTCTCCCGACTACGTACCTGGCTAGCCATCTGGGTTAAATTTCATGGCTCTCCTCATCGCCAAATTCTGTGCTTACGCTCACCATTCTCTGCAAGCATCAAACTTCTTTGCTAGCTGTGTTAGCAAAGAATGCCCAGTAACGTGGAGTATCTTGTTGAAAGAAAATCCACACGCATACTACTCGGGTGGGATTGGAACACACAACCCTCTCATTTTAAAGCAGACATTTTAACCTCTAGACCAGCGAGCGTACTGTTGATGTGAGGCCACTTTGAATACTTAATTTCATGCGAGCATGTTACTTATTTTTTGTTTAGTCTGCCGCCAGGCAACATGTACCTTAGAATTAAGTTGGATTACATGTAGCTTTAACAGCAGCAAGTTTTACCATTTTGTGCACATTGGCTAAAAGTGAGTATTAGCAGAAAAGATGTTTTGACTCATTTTGGGATGAAAACAGCTTGCTTTGTTTAAATGACTCATCTCAATAAGCCCCCAAATTCCTGGTGAAACAATTGGTATTTAATGATAATCAACCATATTGATTTATCATTATTTATGATAATCGTGAATGATTGTGTGTCTTTGTGACTCACATGTTGAAGTTGATGTCATTGTTGGACAAGCAGGGGAGGGAATAATTGCACTGTAGTATGTATTTGTTTCAAAGTTCATCTGATAAAATATCTAGATTATACCATTGAGATCAATAAATATTATTATTGGCTGAACTTGATAAAGCTTTTTGATCCATGGACTCCGGTTGTATGTACACCCGGTGTAAATAAGGCAGCATTTACATAACATATGACAGGAAACTAAAGGGGGACAACTTTTTGAATCTGCCATTTTAGCAGTCTTTTTCAATGGTTCTTATTTCTCTTGAAGTACCTCAAACTACACATGTATACAGTGTTTCACTGTTTGAATGACTTAGATAACTAAAAATATTTAAGTTAATTTGTTTGTTGATTGTTTGGAATCAAGATTTTATTTCATCAAATTTCATCAATTTTTAAAAAGTCTGAGTGAGAGACCGACCGCCCTGTTCCATCTTATTTTGTGATTGAAATTTGATAGTAAATTTGAAATATTTAAATTCGAAAGTAATTTTGTCATTTAAATGCGAAAGTAATTTTTCAATTTCGCGATTTAAATTTGAGAGAAAATTTGAAATTTTGTGATTAAAATTTGAGAGTAAATTTGAAGTTTTGTGATTGAAATTTTTATTAATTTTGAAGTTTGTGATTAAACTTTGAGATAAACGAACACTTATTTATTTTAAATTCAACTCAATTATTCAGCAGGAATAAATTAGTTCCTCAAATAAAGCAATCATTTCACATTAAAAAAAAAAACAAATTTGGTGTTGGTTTAGGTACAGTTTCCAAAAATGGATAATTTGGACGAGGCAGGTAGACAGGCAGAAGAAAAGTGGAACACTGCATTAACTGTTTTGTGTCGCCCTGCGTGCTTTGTGTCACGTAGGCACGTATAGTAAAATAACGCTAGCCTTACAATGTTCGTCATTCGGCACATCCTGAACAATTTCCATTGGGCATTTTTCAGTGGGACAGTAGCATCAATCATCATGTTTTTTTTCTCCATTGACACGAACCTGAAGTCTGTGACTACTCAAGTTACACTGATCCAGGGATCAGAAATCAGAGTTTTTATGAAGGATTTCTAACAAATCTTGTGTGGAAATGTTTTGAAAGCAACTTTGCAAAAATCTCTTCAGACGCCTCTCTTTAATCCTTATGTTATACCCCCCCCCCAAAAAAAAAGGGTTGTGAACATTTTATTTCGAATGGAAGCCTTTTTCATTTTTTAAATTTATTTACCCACATTCCTGTTCGCCTCCTCCCACTTGTCTGTCTGGGCATGGTCTGGGTGTACATTTTTAAGTAGGGCGTTTTATTGTTGACAGTGCTGCAGGGTAGTGGGATTCACTCTGATGCTGAGATATGAATCAGACTCATGGTGACATCACTCTTGAAGGATTGTCTAAATATATCCAGGATTACTTGAATCTTCAAGAGAAAAACTTCAAAGCCCGGTTCATACTTCCTGCGAATGCGAAGCTAATTTGACGTCGCAACCCTCCTTTCGCACCTATATTTGCAAGTGAGTTGAGCAGAGTTGAACTGCTGCGAATTATTCATTGCAAATTTGTGACGTCAACATTCGTATCACATTCGCAGGAAGTATGAATCGGGCTTAAGAGTTGTTCTTCTTGTGAATTTTTCGAGTCAGATATTGCTCAGTGGCGTTTAGCTGTTTGTTAGTAAATTTGTTAATGATGCAACTATGGTTTACACTGTAAGTGAAAGTGCATAAATTTACATACATCATGTTCACATTCAAATTCATTTACATGTACACTCACATGTACTGTGCAGCAATAAGGGTGGGATAGTATCGATCTAATTGAATTACTAACCAGGAACTCAACTGGTTTCCAAAAGGTTACTTTGTATTGTGCTAGTTTAATTCTCAATCTTTGACCGAAATTCTTTCCATATTGTGTTTGACAAGTAACTTTCAAAGTTGTCTCTATTTGTCATTGTTGCCAATGCTTTATGTTATCTAAATTGTTTTTGAACCCACTGTCCCTGTCATACCAGACATTGTTGTAGATCCGGATTCAAGGCAATGACAATATCCTGTGTTTATCTTATGTTGATTTCCCATGAATCGTTATTCCACGTACATGTACTGCATCTCTTTGGAACTCTTTGGAACTCTTTCCCTCCATCCTACAATCTAGACTGTTTTAAGAGGAATATGAATTCCAACCTTCAGCTACCCTGAGTTATTTTCATCTTTAATTATTTTTCTGCTTGTAGCCCCTTTAAGAGAAGCTGTTAGCCTTTACATTAACTGGGCAAACTTGCATTGCAATTTTTTGTTGTATGTATGTTATCAATAATTTTATTCTGTTTATTAGACCTTGGCAGTGTCATACAAAAAAAATCAAACAAACATGATAACTAAATATTTACTAAATTTTACGTGATTAGTTTGGGAACAGAATTCTACATGTACCTGGTTGGGGAGGCTTGGTATACAATAGTACATGTAGTGAACATCAAATGTAAATAGTCAATGAGTAAGCACACCTCACTTCGACACGCTAAATGCTTCAACAGCCCTACATTCTGTTACTCAAATGTTCTGACACCCAAATGTTTCGACAACCCGGCCTATATCTTTGTGTGATATTCCAACGTGGGACTTTGCCGAGTATCAATGTAAAGTAGTAAGAGAAACCCCTACATGTATATGTATGTGTTCTGACACTCAGGTTATAAAAACTTGTATGTTCTGACACTTCTAATAGATTTTCATAATCTTAACCCTAATTCTAACCTTAATAGATAGTTCCCACCTTTACGGGCAATTTGGAACACACAGCCATGCGTTTTGCACGAGAACGCCGTGCAACACGGGTTAGTAAACAGCGTGGTTGCATTGATAAACTGAGCTCTTGACGTGCCTGCAAGCCAAAATGGCCATAGAAGATGGCATCGATTGCAATTTATCTATTGGACCTCAGGGTTGTCTTGGGGTTGTCAGAACATGGAGGATGGAACTGTCACCCAGTCAGTGCATGTTATAGGAACACTTTCAGATAATTAATAAATTTGTCATTGTCCAAATCATAAGTAGGATTTGAAACTTTGCATGGTGGAAATAAGATATAGAAGAGTTTGCGGTAACACCATGTAATAACAATCTCTAAATGAGTTGGGGTGGTTCTGAAAAGAACCGTTGGATTAACTCGACATTTCGATCAGTAGTGCTCTGATCGTCTTCTGGAGAATGTCCCAATCATGACCAACCTGCGAGCTCTCATTAGAGTGTAATGAAGCATTGAGAGGACTATAATTGACTGGGATAGAGTTAATATTCTTATAATGTATTCAAGTTATGTTTCCATTATGGAGGCACTTCATCTGCATTTGCATTGCATTTTCAAAGCTCTAAATTTAGCCATTGGCTTGCCTTTTTCAATAAATTGAACAAATTAAAAGGATGTTATGTCTTTGTTAATTTACCTTAATTGTCACGTTTGGTTGTCATCCGATTGTGGAAAGATGAAACTATGAGATTTTTATGTAGTTTAGATGATTATTAGTAAAGAAATTTCACAATTTTTACAATTTATTTTACTTGATTAAACCAGCCGTTGATTTCACCAAACTCTTCCTATGATTAATGTTAGGACTTGGGACGCGGTAATTTCTGTGTCCGAAGACGTTAGGACGAAGCTTAGGGGCCAATTAGAATAATTAATCTAAAAATGTTGATCTTAAAAAATAATAAAAAAGTGTTTTGACCAAACCATAAATACCCAAAGTTTTAATTTGTGAATATTGACAGACTACATTATTTACATGTAATATGCTCTAAACTGAATAACAAATTAGTTCATTTAATGAAGAACATGTTGTTGGTTAATTTATTCTTAGCTTAGTAGTATTAGTAGAGGAGTGATCAACGGCTTTTCCGGGCTTATTCAAACTGTAGCTGAAACAGACTGAGACATTCCATAGCCAAAACAAGGTTGACCGATTACAATGGTACAGCCAAACAATCTTTTTTAAATAAATGTTTTAATTCCCCTAAATTTGTTCCCATATAAAATATCATTGAAATCTGACACAAGTTGTTTAGTTGAATTTGACCCACCCACCCATCCACAAAAAGAAATTGTAATAAAAAAATTTCAACATGATATTACAAATACATGAAGTCACAAGTACAATGTATATACATGTACATGTAGGCCTAATTATAGATTATTTTTTAAATTTTGTTATGGCATTCCACTATAAGCCATGGCTTATTAGGAATATGCCTTCTTCCAAAAATGTCATATTTACATTCTGCAATATATCCAATTTGGAAATAGATGAATTATTGATTTAAGCTTTGGGTTGTTTTGGGAAAACTGGCTTACTGCAATACAAAGGTACAGTACAATATACATGTACATGTGGCTGATTTTGTGTACACATGGTTGATGAAATTTAACGGAACAAAGAAGACTTTAGACAATGATACTGTACACCTAAGGTTTGTTAATTTGTTAAGTTTTTTTTTTGTTGAGAAAATAATATTAGTTGTTGCAAACTGCTTGCTAAGTGCCAACCAAAATTACCTATTATGCTACAAATGCAAAAGAAATAGTTAATGACCTGACATTTCAAGCCTATCAGAGTCTTTCTCTTTACCCTTCAACAAAGACTTTGCTGGGGTTGAAACCTCGCGCCATTGACTATATTTTATACCCTTTTTCTTGCACATTTTGACAATATTATATTACATTGTGCACTAGATCAAGTAGATTTTGATTCATTATTGAACTACATCACTTGTACATACATGTATGTGAGTGAGTTCTTAATTGGCCTCATCATTTCAACTAGTTTGCTGTAGTCATCGGTCAGGACACATTTACATGTTGTTCAGCAATATTAAATGGGACTGGAATTATACTCGGTCACAATGACATTCGTCTTCATGGTGTAACTGTAATGTTGGCCACCCTGTTCAGTGTTCACCTCAAGTGTCCCTTAAAGGCAGTGGACACTATTGGTAATTGTCAAAGACTAGCCTTCACAGTTGGTGTATCTTAACATGCATAAAATAACAAACCTGTGAAAATTTGAGCTCAATCAGTCATCGAACTGGCGAGATAATAATGAAAGAAGAAAAACACCCTTGTCACACGAAGTTGTGTGCGTTCAGATGGTTGATTTTGAGACCTCAAGTTCTAAATCTGAGGTCTCGAAATCAAATTCGTGGAAAATTACTTTTTTCTCAGAAACTATGGCACTTCAGAGGGAGCTGTTTCTCACAATGTTTTATACCATCAACCTCTCCCCATTACTCATTACCAAGAAAGGTTTTATGCTAATAATTATTTTGAGTAATTACCAATAGTGTCCACTGCCTTTAAAGCTCTTCCTAGTCGAAAGCGACCTTGGCAAATACTGCATCCTAAAATGTGCTCTCTGAGATGAAAGATATACAAACACATGTGTGTGAAGTATTTAATCAAATCTGTATCATGGTGGTCAATGTCTGAAAGAACAAATCAATATCGTAACAAATAATCAGTGTGGTTTATGGACATTGAAAATAGACAGACTGTTTTTTTGTGGGCGGACTTGTTTACTAACTTAGTTTACAAGTATTTTGTTAATTTATAATTGTTTGTTTTGTCTGTTTAAATTACTAAGGTTTTAATTGAGAAACGTATATAACCATGAAAGTTGCATGATAAAGGAGAAAATGCCTTGGTGTCATTGGCCTTTCAAAAACGAAGCATACAGGCTTGTGGTTTTTTTTTTAATGTAATTGTTTTGTCACCATAATATAAAGTAAGCAGGAGAATTCCTACACAGGCTCCACATAATTACATACTAATACAACCTCTAGGTACATGTCCTGTGTATGTATACAGTTAAATTTACACTCTGTGTACATGTACATGCAGCTGTGTCTGCTGCAATTGAGTTCATAATTACATACAACTCAAGTGGAACTTGAACCCAGGACCTTTGACCTTGATACAGTGCAGATGTTAACTACCTTGCCTGTTGGTAACTAACATCAAGCTTCATGTATGTACATGTACATGTACATCCCCGTGCACAATACAAGTGTAACAGCCGGAATTGCAGTCAAGAGTATTGTCTGAAACGTTAATGAGGCATTCATTGTTGTCATTCTACTGGACAATTCAACATGTTGCTACTATGGAATACAGAAACAAACACTTTGTGGCAGTCTCTGGATGGACAACTTGCATTAGATGTGGATAGTTTAAGGGATTTTAGGCATTGCATGGTGAGGTACCAACACTTACATGTATTCGGTATGCGGTAACAAAATGTGTGTGTGTCTATTTGCCAGGACGATTTTGTTCTTGCTATTATATTCTACTGCCGCGTTGTAGATTTTCGGATTTCGGGAGACTTCTCAGTTCTGCAAAGAACTGTCCCACCTTTTAGGTAAAAAATAGGCCAGACTACTAAAGCAGTAGCTATACCTTTTAGTGGATTGTTTCTAACTTCACTACTTCAGAGTGAATTCTTAATTGGTATTAACGTTTCGACTAGCTTGCTCTAGTCATCGTCAGGAGTCTGTAATTTGGATAGTAGCCATACGTACAAAGGCAAAGACACTATGGAGTACATGTAGTTGAGTTTTAAATGTACTTTTTAACGAACCTATTTCTCATCTTGTTCTTTTCTTATAGCTCTCTGTGGTGACCGAGTTGTACAGATGACCAAAACATACAATGACATTGATGCTGTAACACGTCTACTTGAAGAGGTCAGTTTTTCTATTAATTTTTTTAAATTTTTTTTACTTTGATGAAATCTTCGGATTTCTAAGTTACAAGATATAAAAATGAACCAGGAAATATTTGCATGCATTTTGCAAAGAATTACTCTAGTAGCATCAATGCAAACCTTGATTTTGGAGCAGCTCAGTTACATGTATTAGTGATTTAAAGTCTGATTAAAGCCATTATACACTTTCAATTTTGTGATGTACTCATTTTCCAATAAGTAGAGTCCTTAAGTTAGTTGGAAACAAATATTACAGGTTCCAAAACCTCACAATAATGCTGTTCAATTCAATAATCTGTTCATTTTGAACAAATAGTCGTACACAATACAGTATGATGTTGTTTTGGCTGGTAAAATGGTAGGTGTATTTTGAAATCATAAGCCTTTTTTCATATAAGAAATGTAGTTACAGCTGTATGAAATTTGCACCACATGAATTCTTGGGTCTTCAACATCTACTTTACTCAAATTTTTCCAAGACTCCCAAGCAATTGTTTAAAGACTATCTTGTTTACCTTGTCAACATTTTATTTTCAGAAAGAGAAAGATTTAGAGCTCGCTGCGAAAATTGGCCAATCCTTACTGGAGCAGAACAAACAACTGGAGAAACGCATCGACGGAATAGAAGAACAACTCACCCTAGCAACAGACCAGGTAATGTTGCAGACATAACCAGGGCCATATTTCATAGAGATGCTTAAGCAGCAAGAATTGATTACAAAGAAATTCTGCTTAGCAGAAATGAGTAGGATACCAGTTAACAATTGTACATGTGACATGGTAGTTTGGCTGGTAACCTTATTCTGATTAGCAACATTTCATTGTTCTTTAATAAGCACATCTATGAAATTAGGCTTATGCGTAACAAAGAGGCATTGGTGTTGGATGCCTTGGCAAAAACACCAAAGACTTTGAGATTTATTAAGGTACTGTTAGAAACTAACCTAGCAATTAATTCACTCAGATCTGAATTTTTAAGTTGGTCTTTTGTTTTTCCTATTAATTATGTGCAATCCTCAAGTCCAAAATTCTTCTCCCCCCCCCCTCGTTGTTTTAATGTTTGTTTGTACCTTAGACTGGGCATAAGTGGAAAACAGCTTTCAAGCTGAGCTGATTTTTTGCCCAGTATTATGAAAAATAAAGAAACAAATGGAAGAGCCCTTTGCAAAATGAAAATGGCCTTGCCCTCTCAGAGATGAAAATCCAGGCCTGTAATAACCATGGCAACCTCAAATATTACTACTTGTCATGGTTCATTGTAAGCCATTAGCGTGCAGATACAAAAGAATTAAGGAATGCATGTAATCATGGAGGTACGATCCTACCTCCATGGTGTTATTAAGCAGCAAGGTACCTTTCAAAAGGTCAAACAGACAAAAAAATACACTGCCTCTCATCTACATGTAATGTTACAAACAAGCTCATAAAGGTACATGTAAGTTTTATTGTTCAAAATTGTGTCCAAAAACTAAAGCGTATGGCTTGTAAGCTTGGGAAAAGGATGTATACTCTACAGAGTTACAAACCTCAGAATTATTTGGTATTATTATTGGTAATTACTTAAAATAATTTTTAGCCAAAAATCTTACTTGGTAACAAGCAATGGAGAGCTGTTGATAGTATACAAAATTGTGAGAAATGCCTCCCTCTGAAGTAATGTAGTATTGAGATAGAAGTAGTTTCTCACTAAAATATTTTAATTGAATTTGAGACCTCAGCTGAGGTCTCAAATTCAAGCATTTGAAAGCACACGACTTGTGCGTCAAGGGTGTTTTTTCTTCCATTATCCTCTCGCAACTTTGACAACCAATTGAGCTCAAATTTTCACAGGTTTGTTATTTGGTGCATTACCAACAGTGTCCAGTGCCTTTAATGAAGCGTTTCAGAAGGGAGTTTTAAAAACTTGAGAAAGTTCCTTGAACTGTGAGAAAGAAACACTTAAAAAGGACAAGCCCAAGGAGTCATGAGTTTTCATTCTGGAGGCTCGCTGATTATAAATTCATTACCATTTTGCAATCTGCCACAGAATTATTCCCATCCGAAAATCGTTCAAAGGCAAGGGTAGGGAAAAAAATACATTGGAAATTGCTCGCTGAGGGACATTAAATTCACTGCTTCTCTGTAATTTAGAAGCATTTTTATAAACTTAGTGGAACTGATCTCATATTGCATTACCCTGGACACTAATGGAAGGGGGCTACCCTGGGCAAAAGGTGGGAGAGAGATTCGACTGACACTGATGGCTTTCTGTAAAGTGCTGACTATTTGTGCTCGCTGCCAATCGACACAGGAGTGATATGCAATGTTAATAGTTGTGATGGATGTCACTTTTGTTTAGGGAGGTTTTTTGTTTTCCTACCAGCAGTTCAGTACTTTTGTTGCCGTACACAGAAAATTTTACATTTTTGACGCACTTGTATTTGAGTCATTAACCCTCGAGTCTGACTCCTGAGTGTCCAAGTCCCAAGTCGCTTTCATGTAGGTCGAGTTACATACATATAGCCCCAGAAAAATCCTGGGGAGTTTTAACCTTACCTTCACCCCATGTGAAGAATGAACACTCAATGCTAACCCCTGGGTTATAATAATAATAATAATTAATAATTATGGCTTCTTATATTGCGCACATGTCCGTCACCCAGTGACGCTCCTGGCGCTGTAACATACAGTATTTCCTACGAGATGTGGGGCTACGTTTGAATTATGAGACCTAATTCTGCTTTACACGATGCTGTTGGGCAATTTGCTGCCGATCGGACCAGGAACACCGGGGAGAACCCCTTCTCTTTTCGATAAGTGCACTGGGTTCTTTTACATGCGTTACATAACACATGGGACCAACGGCTTTACGTCCCATCTGAAAGACGAAGCAATGGTTAAGTGTCTTGCTTAAGGACACAAGTGTCACAGCATTTAAAGCCCAACTATATAGATATAACTTAAGGAAATTCTTGGGGAGTTTTGACACCACCGGCATCCCATGTCCACTCTAGCCTGGTGCAAGTTTCCTGGGGAAGATAAACACTCGTGTTATCTCGCTTTTAAAACCTAATTATATAATCAAGAGAAATTCTTGGAGATTTTTAACCCATGTTCACACCTTTAGCAAGTTTCCTGGGAAAATACTCAGTGTGCTAACCCTGGGTTATCTTGCTTTACCCTACTTCCAAGCAATTCCCAACAAGGCTTGAATTTAGGGGGAATCGACAAGAGTGCAGGGCTTGTAGCTAAACATTTTTACTGGACCAAAATATAAATACAAGACCAGATTCAAAGTGAGCTGAACAAGCACGAGGAGAACTAGATCGATCTCTTTTTGTCATGCTTTACTTTGATACTCAACAGTACTGAAAGACATATCAGATTCATTGTCATCATTTTTTACCAAGATACTTTACAATGAGGTAGTACTAATAAAAACAGAAGACCACCGGACTTATCCAGTCATGATTTTACTGGCCCAATGCCAAAAGTACTGGCCTCAGGCCTGCTGTCCAGTATTAACTTTTAGGCCTGCTCAGGAAATTTGCTATTTCCTGTTAGTTTGCAAGGGTCAGTTGTGAAGCGGTCAAACAAATTTTCGCGGGAAGTTCCCAGGAATTTTGTTTCCTAGGAATTTTGTGTAGTGTGTGAATGGGACAAAAGAGAGTCAGGACTGAAATTCTCAGTACCTCTTCATTTCTGAACCTGCAATCTGTTAATCTGTATTATTGTGTTTCTCTAGAACACACAGTTGAAGCATGATATGAAACTCAAGGAACAATTGCTGCGGATCTACACCAATGAAGTCAGCTACAGCGACTCGGAAGATGAGGCCTCGGTCAGGTAAGAACTCTGGCCAAAACATGAAACTCTGATTTTTCTAGAAACTCAGTCTGAGTCATTTAGAGCACAAAAGTTATTAAACATTTAGAATACTCACCAAACTCTTTTCAGAGCCCACATTTCTACTTCAAGATTGGCTGGTTTTTGTTAAGGTAATGCTGATTTAGAGGCGACATTTTTACTGGTTACCTGAAATAACCAAGGTCTAATCAAGTGCTAGGATTTTTGTAATTCTAAATTTTCCCCCTCTATACCCAACCCTTAGCTATGACCGAGTCCATGCCATTCGTACAGCCACCCTTTCTGGTTGCCTGATATAATCCAGGTCTCATCAGGTTTTGTTGATTCTAACTTTTTTCCCTCTATTCCCGAGCTTTAGCTATGACCGAAGCCATACGATTCAGTCCAAGTTCATCAACGTGGAGGCCCTACAGAGGAAAGTCCGCATCCTGGAGGAGGACAACCTCCAGCTACGGATGGAGACGGCCGAGATGAACACGAAGACGGTCAGCATCGAAGAGAAGGAAGCCCAACTGGTTCAGGATGCATTCAAACAGCTTGGTGAGTCTAAGAAAAACAATAATAATGGCCTTTTTTCAGTTAGTGATGCTCAAGGCGCTTTAAATTTTGTTTACTTCCCTTTTGTTTTTATCTTAAAGCGCATAGAGACTTTTCTGTGATAGTGTTATTTGCGCTCTACAAAAATGGTTCATTACTATTTTCCTGCAAGGTATGTGGGAATCTGTTTGAATTATGAGATCTACTCCTTTTACATACCACCAGGTAATGATTACAAGGTGATGAGAAACACCAGAATTAGAATCCGGTGCTCTTAACCTGTAGGCCATGTCACACCAAAGTCACACCAGGGTTTCATTGCATTGTTTAATAATCAATGGTTTAGACCTCCTACATGTAGGCCTGGGCGAATTATTCGAATATCCGATTAATGGCGAATAGGTTTTCCTAACCGTAACCACGAATGCCTTTTTTTTTTCTTAACTGGATATCCGCATAGGACGCGAATACCTATTTATAAACCGGATAGTTCTGTAATTACAACCAAGTAACCGGATATTCTTTTAATATCCAAATATCCGCGGACGTCGGGCGACAACTGATAGGAATGTTTTGTCTGAATCCTTATGAAACTTCTATGAAGACAGCATAAAACAGCATAAATTAAGTATTTAACTATGCTCACCTCCGTGAAGAGTTAAACAATGACATTTCTGACGTAATTTGTTCAAAGATTACGAAAGTTTTCCTTCACGTAGAGTCAATCACGATCAAAAGAAAAAGCAAATCGCCATCTTTAAATTAGCTCTGGTTATTTTTATGAATGAACCGAGTGACACTGTCTAAAACTAATATCAATCCGCCCATACGATCTCATTCACAAACGAACAGTGCCCTCTAGCGGCAAAAAAAAAATATTTAATTTTTTTTTTAAATATATATTTTTTTAATAGCGCCCTCTAGCGGCAAAAAAAAACCTATTCGAATATCCGGTTAATTTCGGATAGTTGGCCAGCGGTATCCGAATATCAAAATTTCACTATTCGCCCAGCACTACCTACATGCACATGTGTAGTAGACTGGTCCCTTGCCCTTAAGGACAGGTGTTGGCTTTATATGTATACACATGTACGTCGGATTTAACTGCGAATCTCCAGAACCAAGAAAGCCTTGTGAAATGATGCAAAGTCAAAGGTGATTATGTACGTGGGCTCAACAGCAGATCGCTGACATTATTCATGAGCATCAAGCGGTGATGTCAGATCTTCAGGCTACTTGTAGTTGTATATTTTCAGTTGCCCTTTCGGGTTTTTTTGTTAATTTCTTTTGTAAACTAATTCTGTGATTTTTTGTCTTTGCATGTTCTTTGATGCATATTCATTTGCAAAAATTACACCAAAAAAAATCAGTTATTTTTACCTCTTGAGGGAATGCATGAACCCAAAATAATGTTAGAAATGTTTTGAAATTTTATTATAAAGTAATTAGTAAAATAAAAAAGGAAAATAGTGAGATGGAAGTTGAAGTTGTTTAATATTTTTCATTGCAGGAGAAGCTCAGGGGCGTGAGGGTGTCATGACAGAAGAACTCAGTCGCAGATTGGAAGAGACCTACCAACAGAAAGAAGAGATCACCAACCTACTCGCTATGGTGGTTGAACTTCAGCAAAAAGTCAAAAAGGTCAGTGTCTCGATTCGAAGAAGCTGAACAATAAAATGTTGGCCGTTTAACACCATCGTCAAGATGAGTTGAGCCCGGTTCATACTCTCTGCGAATGCAAATGCGATAACAGATTTTACATCACAGGGCTGTTTTTGCAGCAAATGTTTCGCAGGAGTTGTACACAAAAGTCAACTGATGCAAATTATACGATGCAAATTTGTGACGTCAAAATTTGTATCGCATTCGCATTTGCAGGAAGTATGAACCAGGCTTTATGGTACCAACAGGAAAACGAAAGATCCTCAAAAATATTCAGATATACATACGATGAATGTTTGTTTAAATTTTTTCCAAACCAACTTCAGCTTTCGGGAAGAGATTGGTCTTAGGGGGTTACTCAGCATGGCGCTGATTACTATAGGATTCTGCGCATACGACCACTAGAACTACACCCTTTACTGGGAGCTGTTAGCAGAATTCTTGGGCCCAACAATAATTAAACATTTTTAGTTTTGTTTTTATTAATGCAACTTTTTGTTTGGATTTGTTGATGAACAGCTTTCAATTGAGAATGAGGAACTCCAGCATCAACACCGGGCAGCTAGAGACGCTCAACTCTCTCTCACCAAAGAGGTTAGTTTCTTTCTTATCTACCGAGCTACGGGGAATTTAAAGTTGGAAGGATAAAAGGGCTGAGATGAAAAATGAGTTTTGGAGAGGTTCAGTCAACCTCATTCATCAAATAAAAAACTAGAAGCCCTTTTCTCACTGTTCGTAAAATTGTAGGTCCCATTTATTGTGTAATGCACATATAAAAGAACCCAGGGGTGGATTTCACAAAGAGTTAAGACTAGTCTTATCTTGAGACAGGACCAGTTACGCGTCCTAACTTAGAACTATCCATGCAATTTGTATATCTCCTAGGACTAGTCCTAAGTTAGGACTAGTCCTAACTCTTTGTGAAATCGACCCCAGTGCACTTATCGTAAAGAGAAGGGGTTCTCCCCGGTGCTCCTGGTTTGATTGGCTGCATGTTGCACCAAAGCACTTTGTAAACCATTACATGGTGCTATAAAGGAAAAATGTTCTTACTTTAATAACATAGCTCCACATACCTTGCAAGAAAAAATATTGAATGTTGGAGCGCCATGAGCATCACTAACTGACAGATTTGAGTGCTAAATAAGAAGCTATAATTATTATTTGTGATTTGTGAATGTAATTTTAGTGACTCTTTTTAAATTCTTTATGTATTGTTATGCTTATATATCTGCCCCTGGCCCTATTGTTAACTTGTTAAGATTGTTTGCTATCTGTAATATATAGTTGCTAATTTTTTGTTATTGTTGTAAAGTGCTTTGAGGCCATGCATAAGGCGCTATTTAAATGGTTTTTATTATTATTTTTTATTATTTATTATTATTATTCTAACAGTTGCAAGAGACCAAGGATAAGTCAGACGAGTACTTCAGCATGCTAGCCGAGGCAAGGGGTGAAGCAAAGGAAATCCACCGCCGTTCTTTGCCTCAGGGGAACGTCCACGTACCTGGTTATAATATCAATCCGCTGCCTGTATTCCCTGCAGTAAGTTGAACCTCAACAATATTTGTTTCCCCATTTTAAGATTGTTTAACAGAAAACCCCTTGCCTTCTATTCGGGGCCATGGGTTTGAATCTCACTCCAGTAGTACAGCTCTATTCTGTGTAACTTTTCAATCTTGCGACTAGTTGTAATATATTTATTTCTCACTGCCCCGTTCTATTTTACTTTTGTTGCTTGCGCTTAATTGTAACATATTTATTTCTCACTGCTCTATTCTATTGTACTTCTATTTCTTGCCATTATTTGATAAATATTTGTTTGTCACTGCTCTATTTTATTGATCTTTCATTTCTTGCCAGCATTTGATATTTGTCACTGCTCTATTTTATTAAACTTTTATTTCTTGCCAGCATTTGATATTTGTCACTGCTCTATTTTATTAAACTTTTATTTCTTGCCAGCATTTGATATTTGTCACTGCTCTATTTTATTAAACTTTTATTTCTTGCCATTATTTGATATTTGTCACTGATCTATTTTATTGAACTTTTATTTCTTGCCATTATTTGATATTTGTCACTGCTCTATTTTATAGAATTTGTTTCTTGCCAGCATTTGATATTTGTCACTGCTCTACTCTATTGAACTTTTATTTCTTGCCATTATTTGATATTTGTCACTGCTCTATTTTAAAGAATTTGTTTCTTGCCAGCATTTGATATTTGTCACTGCTCTATTTTATTGATCTTTTATTTCTTGCCATTATTTGATATTTGTCATTGCTCTACTCTATTGAACTTTTATTTCTTGCCATTATTTGATATTTGTCACTGCTCTATTTTATTAAACTTTTATTTCTTGCCATTATTTGATATTTGTCACTGCTCTATTTTATTGATCTTTTATTTCTTGCCATTATTTGATATTTGGCACTGCTCTATTTTATTGATCTTTTATTTCTTGCCATTATTTGATATTTGGCACTGCTCTATTTTATTGATCTTTTATTTCTTGCCATTATTTGATATTTGTCACTGCTCTATTCTATTGTTATTTTATTTCTTGCCATTATTTGATATTTGTCACTGCTCTATTTTATTGATCTTTTATTTCTTGCCATTATTTGATATTTGGCACTGCTCTATTTTATTGATCTTTTATTTCTTGCCATTATTTGATATTTGTCACTGCTCTATTTTATTGATCTTTTATTTCTTGCCATTATTTGATATTTGGCACTGCTCTACTCTAATGACCTTTTATTTCTTGCCATTATTTGATACATATATTATTTGTCACTGCTCTATTCTATAGAATTTGTTTCTTGCCAGCATTTGATATTTGTCACTGCTCTATTTTATTGATCTTTTATTTCTTGCCATTATTTGATATTTGTCACTGCTCTATTTTAAATAATTTGTTTCTTGCCAGCATTTGATATTTGTCACTTCTCTATTCTATAGATTTTGTTTCTTGCCAGCATTTGATATTTGTCACTTCTCTATTCTATAGATTTTGTTTCTTGCCAGCATTTGATATTTGTCACTGCTCTATTCTATTGTTATTTTATTTCTTGCCATTATTTGATATTTGTCACTGCTCTATTTTATTGAACTTTTATTTCTTGCCATTATTTGATACATATATTATTTGTAACTGCTCTATTCTATAGAATTTGTTTCTTGCCAGCATTTGATATTTGTCATTGCTCTACTCTATTGAACTTTTATTTCTTGCCATTATTTGATATTTGTCACTGCTCTATTTTAAAGAATTTGTTTCTTGCCAGCATTTGATATTTGTCACTGCTCTATTTTATTGATCTTTTATTTCTTGCCATTATTTGATATTTGTCATTGCTCTACTCTATTGAACTTTTATTTCTTGCCATTATTTGATATTTGTCACTGCTCTATTTTAAATAATTTGTTTCTTGCCAGCATTTGATATTTGTCACTTCTCTATTCTATAGATTTTGTTTCTTGCCAGCATTTGATATTTGTCACTTCTCTATTCTATAGATTTTGTTTCTTGCCAGCATTTGATATTTGTCACTGCTCTATTTTTTTGAACTTTTATTTCTTGTTCTTTGTATTTCCGTAATAACTTGCATTTCACTGTACCTACTTGAATATAAATTACATTTCTATTTGATTGATTCCTTTTCCCCATTTCTTCAAGATTAACAAAAACTTTCCTAAAGCTATATATTTCTGCAGGCTTATTTTTCTCATTTTTCGGCTGGTGTAATTTTTGTGGAACTATCTTTAAAAATTTCATTTTTTTCTCTGTATTTATATATATATACATATATATATTTTAGTACTGATATAGTAATTGTTTTTAATTATAGTTTTTTTTATATACTTTTATCTTTTTGTTGTTGAAATTTTTAATGCATATCTGAAGGTATTTTTACTATGTAACTTATAAACAATTAAATTATTACTATAGCATATGCCTAACGAATACGATTTAAAAAAGAAATCAAGCAACAAAACCTCTCAAATAACTCAATGACTGTTTTGATGTATTTCTAGGATTCCTTGGCAGCTGAACTTGTAAACTCAGTGGAACAGGAACTTGTCGGAGGGGACCCCACAATAAACAGAAGAGGAAATAAGAGGTATGTTATTCTTGTTCAAAAATGAAAATTTGTCAGCATTTTGTTGTTGGAAGTTTGGTCTTAAGATTTGATGACATGGCTTAGGACAGTTTGTCTGTATTTGGTTTCACTTCATAGGACACATTAACGCATAAAACTCTGACTCGACACGCAGCGACAATCTTATAATATAAACTGGCATTTGAGATTCTGTGCATAATGGCAGTAGTCATGTCAACATGCCAAATTATATGTATTCAAGTTTTTTTTAGTAGATGGTTGAGATAATGTGGTTCACTTTCTATATTTGTTGTACTTAACGTTCTGTATATTATGCTCTCACCCTTTTAGATTTCTGTAAATTTGTTATTTTGTATACACTTCTTATAGTTATCATGCCATTAACTTACTTGTTTTTATTCTACTAACAGGCAAGACAAAACTCATGTTGTTTCATGACAATAAATTCTTGGAATCTTGAATCTTTGAATTGACACCACTAGGGAACATGATCACCTTTCTATATATGTTATATTTTAAGATCTGTATATTAGGTATATCCTGTGTATTTGTATTGTTGTTGTCTATTGTTGTTATTTCTTCACTTGTATTTATTTTCCTTTTACACAGTGAAGACAAATATCATGCTTTTTATCTCGACAGTAATGATTTTTAATCTTGGTCTTGAATTGACACCACTAGGCAACGCGATTGGAGATAATGCATGGTCAACTTTCTCTATTTGTTGTCTTTTAATTTTAGTATATATTCAAAAATTTGTTATTTTGTAGTTTTGTTGTCTGTTGTTTTTATTCCTTCACTTGTATTTATTCTCCTTAAACACAGTGAAGACAAATTTAATGCTTTTTATCACGACAATAAATATTTTTACTTTTGATTTTTGAAATTTTACCCCACCAGGGAACAAAATAAGAACATCATGAAGACGGTCAAGAATGTAAATCGTTTTGCTACCAGCCAAGCCCCGTCGGAGTACAGTATCGACATGTATGACAGCAGCCGTCGAACCTCTCCAGGTGGCTCAACAATGTCCATGGCTGGTTCCAATCGCAGCGGGACACCGATGAGTGAACAGTACGAGGGTGACAATGAGTCCAATAACAGCCCCTCTGGGTGAGTGGAAAGACTTGTGGGAGTGTACCCTGGGGTCTTTGCTGTCGATTTCGCAGAATATTTTTGCAAGTGCATATGTCGACTTGCGCAACATTTATTACTTAAAGGCAGTGTACACTATTTGTACTGACTCAAAATAATTATGAGCACAAAACCTCACTTGGTAAGGAGTAATGGGGAGAGGTTGATAGTATAAAACATTGTGAGAAACGGCTCCCTCTGAAGTGAAGTAGTTTTCGAGAGAGAAGTAATTTTCCACAAATTTGATTTCGAGACCTCAGATTTAGAACTTGAGGTCTCGAAATCAAGCATCTGAAAGCACACAACTCTGTTTGACAAGGGTGTTTTTTCTTTCACTATTATCTTGCAACTTCGACAACCAATTAAGCTCAAATTTTCACAGTTTTGATATTTTATGCATGTGTTGAGATACACCAAGTGAGAAGACTGGTCTTTGACAATTACCAATAGTGTCCAGTTCATAATTGAATGTGATACCATTTTTGATGTCATAATTTCGCGAGGAACAATTCGCAACAGTTGAACTGCGAAAACAACTGGGCATACCTGAAGTTGTACACCACTAACGTGAGAAATCTTGCACAAGTAGACCATAGTTGCATTAAGTTTTGTGAAATTGTCTGCTAGTAAGTGTATAAATAATGGAAACACAACACTTGATTAATTTGTGAATATTTCAAGGGCTCTCCTCAGGATATAAAAAGAAAATTCATAAATAAATTAACATAGAAAGCCAGGTCTGTCATATCACAGTAATTTGTTTTCCCGATGTCAATGGGGGTGTGGGGGTGCTCCCTTGCCCCTGAATGATGTTGAACAGAATGATATGGGAAAAAATACTATAGCACATGAGGTAGTAACAGTGTCCTGCAGTCTAAGCAGAAAAAATTAAGAACTCTCCAGAGGGTCAGTCTACTGGTCAAGTTGAAAGGCCTTTTAACTGAGCCTTGGTTTTGTTTTTGCTTTTGGTAGCTCATTTAACCAACTGGGTCGCCCCGGCATCCCTGGATCCAATGATCTTGAAACGGCCCCTTGGGCTCCCTTGCCAACAGTCTAAATAGAAACAAAGTCGGAAGAGATATCAGTGGGTCCATCCACTGGTCAATATTCAAGGCCTTTAACTAATGCTTGGTTTTGTTTTTCTTGCTGTTCGTAGCTCATTTAACCAACTGGGTCGCCCCGGCATTCCTGGATCCAACGATCTTGAGACGGCCCTCCGTCGTCTCAACCTCCGCCGCCAGAACCTACATGCCGAGGAGAAGTACGCAGAGGAAGAGAAGCTCCACCTTCATGACGGAGACGTCGGGACCGGAGGCTCCCAGACTCCGACCTGCCCTACACCGGGTAGTATCTGGTCAACGGAGAGCTTCGCTGGGCTGCCTTCCATGGGCGGGCATGCCTTCAGGTCCTACATGCCGGAGAAGTTACAGATTGTCAAACCAATGGAAGGTAAGAGGCTAGCCTGTACACCAGATTGATAAAGCTGTTTACCGCTTTACCCTTTGGTGCACAAATTAATTTTAATGTTGTAAGAAAAAACACATGTTCAATCCATGTTTTACTTGAAAATTTGCAATAGCGGCCGTTGAACATCGCATCAAATGAAAGCTCAACAACCGCTCTAAACAACTGAATGAGGGTGATCTATAAAGGTGTTGTAGTTTTTAAGTTATGACCGTTTATCAAAGTCCAATGCGAACGTGTTTTGGTGGTCTCTAGCGACCGCCTTGTGCACCAAAGAATTAAGAAGATTTTTGTGCTTGCTAAGGCATATCGTGCATGGACAATATAACAATAATTATAACTTGTTTTTTATACAGCGTATAATCTATAGCCATGAATGTAAACACGCCAATTTAAGTATTTTTAACTTCTGTCGTGTATTTTGTGAAATTTTTAATAAACCTTAATGAATTGAATTGAATTGAATTGAATCTCAAGTCGCTTATTAGTATTTTTTTTAGAAAGTATTTTTTTAAACTGTTTTGAAGTATGAGACCAATTTAAGGGTTTACATGGTGCTGCGGTGCATTTAGCAGTAACTGACCAGGACTTGACCCCACACTCTGCTGATCATAAACACCAAAGCTTTAGTCCAGTGCACTTGACCAGTCGACCGTGACATACCACATTATTTGAAAGGCAAATTAATAAGCAAAAAACTTTGTTGTGCTCTAAAAAAAAAACTATTCTGTGTAATAATACAAGTTTATAAAATTGGCCTCAAAACACAAGGGATACTGTTGTGTAGGAAATGGTGCTTCATGCTGAAGTGGTCAAACATGTTGGTCATCACCATTCATGCATGACTCAAGCACAAGAGGTTAAAACGAGACAAGAGCTTAAAGACACTGGACACTATTGGAAATTATCAAAGACCAGTCTTCTCACTTGGTGTATCTCAACATATGCATAAAATAACAAACCAGTGAAAATTTGAGCTTAATGGGTCCTGGAAGTTGCAAGATAATAATGAAAGAAATAAACATCCTCGTCACACGAAGTTGTGTGCTTTCATTGCTTGATTTCGAGACCTCAAATTCTAAATCGGAGGTCTCGAAATCAAATTTGTGGAAAATTACTTCTTTCTTGAAAACTATCTTACTTCAGAGGGAGCCATTTCTCACAATGTTTTATATTACCAACCTCTCCCCATTACTCAGTATCAAGTGAGGTTTTATGCTAATAAGTATTTTGAGTAATTACCAATAGTGTCCCCAGCCTTTTTAAACTGTAATGTTTTCATTCATTTCAGGTTCGTTGACGTTATACCATTGGCAGCGTCTAGCGCAACCCCACATGGCCAGCATGCTTGATGTCAGGCCAGGGGTGATGGTCAAAGGGTTTCGGGAGCTGGAGAGAGACCCTGCTCTGTATTCCATGGATGATGTGGAGGACGATGGACAAGTGTGTGGTAAGAAATCTCACAAAACTTTGTTTGTGTATTTTTTTTAAAATGTTTTAAACCTTTTGTATTTTATTTTGAAATCTTTTGAGAGATTCCATGAAAGTTTATATTTTGGGGATTTTTTTTGTTAAGTCTTCGAGTCACTTTAAGTTAGTTGCGTTATGATTTAGCAACCTGTGTGCCCATTTGGCTGCTGGTGCTGCATGCTCCTAAGAAATTGACCCTTTTCATGAAACATGCTAATTACATTCACTCATGCGTACAGATCCTGTGGCAAATGCCATAGAGTTTTGCACTTGCTAAGCAGTTGCACAATCGAGTCTCTGTCATGCACCTATTACCGCGTACAAAACAGCATGAATGTTCCCTCATTTTGCAAACCAAAATGTTAGTACGCACGCGCTTTGTGCAATTTACATTATTTCATGAAAAGGGTCCATTGAGATGGTTCCAGGGTTGCTTAATGAACAAGAATAGTAATAACGTTAGACGCTTTGATATTAAAAGCCTCTAATAAGTGCCTGTTATTGTGTCAAAAAGGATTTCTTTGTATTTCTCTGAAGGGATAGTACTGGTATGAGATTCATAATTATTGAGCTTTTAGTCTGAGCAATTAGTTTCCAAGTAATTAACCTGCACAGTACTTTTTGCCTTTTTGTGTTATGAGACAATTTAAAACTCACAACTACAACTGTCAAATTTGCCCAACAGAGCGTACATGTGTACCCAGCAAGTGCTTTGTGAATACATGCAGCACATACACCTACACAACAAGCACCATTGGTCTACTGGATAACACGCTACTCACGGCAAGGTAAGAGTGTCACAAATCTGTATCAAACTCTGCTTCTTTATGTTTAAGATTATTGAACAGAATTGTTGGAGCTGACTAGATAGTCGTAGACAGTGTTTATGTTTTATTCAATAACAACTATCATGTGGGTAAAACTCAAAATGAACATTATTTATCTCGATGCAAATTTAACTTCTATAATATCATGTAGTTTGTTTTGTTTGAGGTAGTGACGAATTGAATAAAGATTATTATTATTTACCACTCCCACCTTATTTAACAATTTGTTTTGCAATCTCCACATTTATCTATACAGCAATAGAGGCCCCAGGATGTCCGATTCCTACAACATCACCACTAGACCCATTGCTGCCAAAACCTTCAGTACCAATATGGGACTGGCCCAAGTGCTGAAAGAACGAGATGTGGATAACGAGGCAGAACCCAAAGTGCTGACCAAAGTAGAGGCAGCTGCCATCAACCCAGCTGGGGTCAATGCCGGCTTGAACATGTTCGGAGTTCCATCGAGTGGGCCGCTAAAGAGCGCATCAGAAGCAAAGCGAGAGACACAAGTCAAAACAGAGGAAGTAGAACCCAAAGGGATGCATCGAATCTCCAGTCGCATCTTCTCCCGTTTTGCTGTGCCGGTACGCTCCAGGAACATCACGGACGCCTTGGATCCCGAGACCAAAACCCGCCTAATGGAGAAGGTTAAGAAGATCCGTGCCGAGAAAGCAACGTCCGAAAGAAGGACGCGGACTCTCCAGCGACAACCTAGTATACCCAGTGTACGCACAAGAGATACTGTCATGAGCCCTGTTAGAACACCCAAGATCCCAGCGTCAGCTTCGGCACCCATTGGGCTGGCACCCAAATCAGGGACGTCCTGCATGGGCTTGGAGGGTGCAGTTGGTGGGTACAGCCCACCAGGCGCCTTCGGGGCACAAGGGGGAACAATCCACAAAGCGAATGCCACCACCGATCCTGAACCCAAGGCCCACAGGAAGCTCTTTGTTTCTGATGATTCCGGAGTTGAACTTGGATTCGGCGGGATGACGCCAGGACCACCTTCGACTGTTTCAAATGCTCCATTCTTGACTTTCACTGGGACCGTTTCCAGTAACCGCAATATACCATGCGCTGATGTTCTTGGCTTAGGCTTAAGGTCTTCGAGCTCCACTTCCTGTGGTAGTTCATTCAAACCACAATACCCTTCAAAATATGAAAACTCACAGGGTTCAACTGGAGTTGGTCTAGGTGCCCTCATCTCCGCAGAGACTGTTTCTTATTCCCCAAAACAGTTCTCCAATTCTGGGAGCTACAGCGTACCGAGCTACAATCCCGGCTTGAGCTCCTTCAGTTCCACAACAAATGTCTACAGTTCTGCCAAACTGTACGGCTCCCACGGTAGTGGGGCTGGCGGCCCATCGAATTATGCTCCACAGGGTTCCCATGGGGTTGGCTTGGGTGCACTAGCCACCCCAGAGACAGTTTCTAGTAACCCCAAGCTTCCTTCAGGAGGAGGTCATAGGTCAGGTCAAAGCACAATGTCAATGTCGTCAATGTCTTCAATGTCGTCTGGTCAACATGGTCTAGCATTGCTATCGTCGTCATCACAATCATCGAGTTTAAAACCTCGTAGCTCTGTCATGCCCATCACCAGTTTCAATTCCTCTCCGACACCTAATCCGCATGTTCCAGATGTTGGGCTTGGGTCTATCTTGGGGACGTCATCCCGACCCACCGCACTACCCCTTGGAAATGGCAAGAGGGGAGATGAAACTCCCAAAGAGGGATCCGGGGTGCCGCAGGGTTCGACTTTGGGACCTACTAGCCCCATGTCAGTGTTTGTCGGGAATCTCTCGGCATTAAAAGGTTTCCGTAAACCCGGCCCAATGCTATAACAAAGAGTGTCATGCGTAAAGCAATAAAGTAGTTTTTAGTCTTTAAAAAAGCTATGCATCTGTGGATTGGAATAAATTATTATTGAAAAAGAAAAAACCCACAACAACAACAGTTGAATGCTTGAATAATAATGCTGAATGTATAATTTACTATCTGTAATAATTATTGATGTCGTGCAGTGTTCAGTCAAACTGAAAAAATATTACCTAGTTGACCCCAGGAAGGTACAGCCCCAAAGACGTGTTATTGTGAAGTATTTATTACTGATTTTTCAGTAACTGGTTTTAAAACTTTCATTTTGATTTTAAATGTACATAGATTTAAAAGATGATAATAATTCCACGTCCTAATACAGGACTTGGAATCATTACCCAAGGGACAAGGGTCACATTTGGGGAATAAATGTTGATGTGATTTTTTTTTTTTTTAATGCAGGATTTCCCAAAAAATCCTATTCAGCCTTCAAACTTACTTGAAAGAAGTAAAGCAGTCACCAAAGGGAGGAAGAAATAGTTGACATTTTTGTCCAAACCTGTGGTCCACTTTAGGACTCTCTCATCTGTTAAACCTACAAATTCTCAATTTCTTGGCCAAAGAAATGATGCACAGAGTCTGTAAACCTCCTGAGTTGTAACACCTGGGATGTTTTGGATCTAGAAAAGGGAGGAGCCCAGGTGTGGATTCTACAAAGATAGTCCTTAAGGACTAGTCCTAGGAGTTGTTAGGAAACCTATAAAAAGGTTATTCGTAGTTAGGACTCGTCCTAACTCGAGATAAGACAAGTCTTTTACTTTGTGAAATCCATCCTGGGCCAGCAACCCATTTTTCATGAGTTTTCACAATCCTCAAATCTCATCCCTGCTTGATGCACATGAAGGCTAAAAGGCAGCGTTGAGAGTCTTACAACGTTTTCTGAACAAATTTGATGGCAGAAACAGGAGTGTTTATGTTAATCTGATTCCTTGCTTAAATGATCAGTGCCACGCAATTTGGTGCTAAGTTAAAGATTTCAACTACACCCACAAAAAAGCAAATTATCAAAATGTGATGCCATATAAAAGATGAGTCGTTCAATTCTGGTATTGTTTAATACCAAGTTTATTTATTTATTCTTAACAGGAAAATACTCTTTTTAGATATTATGAAAAGAGTGAAAATAATAAGTATTGAATTATGGGTATGATGGAGTTGATTATTCTATAGATGAATATAGAAATTAAATTTTTATAATTTTGTTTTTAAATTTGATACCTCAGGCTGCCTGAATTTTAACGATTCTTAAAGTGCAATATAAGTTTAATTTTATTTTTGTTTTACCTCTTTGCGTTTGGATTGTGTTGTGACTTTTTCGGTTTACTTTCAGTTGTGAAAACTGTTTTTGAGTGAGTGTTGGTTTGAGTTTGATGATTTATTTTGATATCAATTCAGAACAAAATTGATGATTCTGATGTGATCCATGTGTGGAGCTTTCATGACAAATATCAGGATGTTTTTTTTTCTCTTCAAAATTCAGGTAAATAAATGTCCTTCGATTATCTTTAAAGGGAGGGTATACCTTTAGTAATTTCTGCAAAAAATTAATATCCATAAAAACTAAAGCCCGGTTCATACTTCCTGCGTATGCGAATGCGAAGCGAATTTGACGTAAATTTGACGTCACAACCCTCCTTTCGCAGCAATATTCGCAAGTGAGTTGAGCAAAGTTGAACTGCTGCAAATTATTTGTTGCGAATTTGTGACGTCAACATTCGTATCGCATTCGCATTCGCAGGAAGTATGAACCGGGCTTTACTTGGTAGGAAACTCTGCAGCTAGTTCCGATAATGCGTACCATTTTGAAAAACAATTCTCTCCTAAGGAATGTAGCTAAAGAGAACGTTTCTCAGATGGTGCACTAATTTCATGGATATAAACGCTACAGAATTTTGGCAAAAACTTAATGCCAACACATTTTTACCTGAAATTTTTACAAATAAAAATACTGTTTATGAAAACTCTTACATTAAACAATGGAATGGTTCCCAAAGGCATACTTTGCCTTTAATTTTAAGAAACAACGATATTGAAATATTCAGACCCAATATCATTGAGCCTCTGACGAGAAACCGTGCTTTGCAAAGTGATTTGTTTACCCAAATCAGGAGGGGACCAGTTACACAAATATCCTTTGGCAGTCAGACCAGTAATGGCTTTTTCTGCAAAGCAGCATAGTTCTATTTTCAAAGTCCCTAATATTTTGTTCTGTTTGAGCAGTTGATTGAAAGTAGGTCAAGTGGCTTGGTCTATGGCTATGGCTTGGCTTCCAATCATCAGTGTTGGATTGGTTTGCATTTTGCACAGTTAATGATGCTAAGGTTAAAATTTCATGGAGGAATACAGGCAGAGAAATAGAGCTCAAAACAATTTTGTTTATGGAAAATTAGTCAAAGTACTATGTATCGTTGCCTGTTCCTGCTTATTTTTTTCCTAAATTCTGCAATATTTTCTACTAAAGCAGTTCTACCGCACAAAAATATATGCATTAAGTTAAAAGAGAAAATATTTTGCTAAACAGAAATGGGTTACCAGCCAAAATACCAGCCAAGGGTGAGTGGCGACATTATCTACCTGTTAAATGCTTCAATGTAGTGTTATTTGTTTGTCTGGGGTTTGTCAACCTGAATCTCATTTAACAAAAATGCAAAAAAAACATTTACAGTATTTGTTTCTGAAATGATAGATGGACTTGAACAAGTTTAATTTTAATCAAAAGTTTTTTTTTTTTATATAGCTTTTTTATTTTATTATAAAGGCAGTGGACACTATTGGTAATCACTCAAAATAATTATCAGCATAAGACCTCACTTGGTAACGAGTAATGGGGAGAGGTTGATAGTATAAAACATTGTGCGAAACGGCTTCCTCTGAAGTGACGCAGTTTTCGAGAAAGAAGTAATTTTCCACAAATTTGATTTCGAGACCTCAGATTTAGAATTTGAGGTCTCGAAATCAAGCATCTGAAAGCACACAACTTTGTGTCACAAGAGTGATTTTTTTCTTCTTATATCGCAACTCCGACGACCAATTGAGCTGAAATTTTCACAGGTTTGTTATTTTATGCACATGTTGAGATACACCAACTGTGAAGACTAGTATTTGACAATTACCAATAGTGTCCAGTGTCTTTAAGTTGTTTTTGTTTTGTTTTTAAATTTAGCCAAGTACATTTTGCTGATATTTTGCCAATCTGTTGTATATTCGAAGTAATGTTTTTAGATTGTTACAAAAAAATTCCCGCATCATAATTGTATATAAGATATTTTATTATTTAAAACTAACTTCAAAGGTCATTTTATGCCTATAAAAGTAACAATGTTAGGGTGACCCGAATACTACCAAACATAATAAATCGAGACTTGTAATGCGCACATACCCACCCTGATGGGTGTTCAAGGGTGTTCAAATGGACTCTACTAAATCAGTCCTTGGAAACTTGTGACAAAAGATAAGTTTTGTGAAGAGATTTGACATAAAAGAAATTCCCACTCTTGAAATTTCAAATACACCATTCTAAGGTGGCATCACTATTGTATCCCATGCTGGAGTACTTGCAGCGGACCCCAATAACCAGCCGTCGATTTCACCAAACTCTTCCTAAACTTAAGATTAATGTTAGGACTTAGGACGAGTCCCAACCCTGCACTGTAGCATGCAGACCTTAAGATTAATCCTAAGTTAGGACGAGTTACTCGGCCTAACTCGAGATAAGACGAGTCCTAACTCTTTGTGAAATCGACCCCTGATCTGTAAGGTTGTGTGCGGGAAAATAATGTGCTCCGGAACGCAACATTGTATGGCCATTACTTGGGTGTCCTACAAGTGCACAGAACAACTAAGAACGTAATTTTGTACACCTAAAAGTAACAAGGTTTTAACAAGCAAACAATTATAAATTTTAGATGTAAAACCCTGTTTTACAAAATGAGGAGCTTACTGTGCATGTACAAGCCAGCATGGCAGACCTGCCACATGTGATGACAGTGGGCAGGCTCCATTGAAGTGTTCCCTGACTTTCCTTGTTATAAATCCAATTAGAAGCTCATAAAACATAAAGGAACCCATCTACTGGGAACACTACTGTTTGAAACCATTGACTTGTTTTCTAAAATAGTTCTTGTTGGTGCTGTTTGACAAATGTGAATGAAAGTAAAACAAAATAATTTGCATATTTTGATTGATTTGTTTAATTTAAAATTTTACACATGTATGCAAATTTTCAGCTGATCCGCTGATTTCGTTCTTTTTTGTTTTTCAATTGTGCCGATAAAAATTAAAAAACTCAGTCTTGCTGTGCCTTGGGCACTTTCCTCTTTTCTTTTTAACAAACTGCAATTACATGCTTGTACAGCATATACAGGTAAGTGAATGCTATTACTGTTTTAAAAGGGGCTTTAGGAAAGCAAACAATAACTGTTCAGTCAATTCTGAAAAAGTTAAACGTCCGTGGTGTGATAAGTTTTAAAATGTGCTGCGTTTCAATGTCAGGTTGATGTTAAGAATAACACTGAATTAAAAATAAAGTTCATCGAAATGAAATTAACCACATGTTGTAAATATCGTTGCCTTAACGAGATTAGACATTCAATGCAACTGGATTTGCTGGATACCAGTTTGTGATTGAAAAGAATTTAGAAAGTTCAAGTATTGTTATTAATACTTCGCAATTTCACATAAAAACACAAAATTAAGTTAACGTCATTAAGCTTGTTAACCTCAAACTTAACGAGATTAAACAAACATCAGATGCATCTTTTAGATTTGCCTTTTACCAGTTGATGATTAAAAGGCATCGTTAATTCTTCCCTTTCATGTTCCGAGTGATAGACAACTCTTGAAGGGAGATCATTCAAATTAATTGTTTTCCTTCTCCGAAGTATAAGTATTTTGAAAATTATTACAGTTGAAAATGTTTCCCCGTTTAACCCAAACAAACATTTTTAAAGAAGCAAGTGATGAGCAATTTTATCTTTTTAAAGGGAGGTTGTACAGCTTTCAGCTAATGTATGTTAGATAAAACACTATTTTGGACACACTAGGGAGACTACCAACACAATTTATCCGGAGGTTGCAGGGTCAAATCCCTGCTGTAGTCAGTTTCCCTTTGTTCAAAGCCAAATTTACCCAGTCATTTTCCCTTGTGGTTTATTACTTTATGTAAACCATTATTCTTGACCTAATCTTGGTAGGTTGTATGATACAGTGGTACACAACAAAAGGTATGGAATAAAACCAAACAACTTGACTTCTAGCTGACTCCACTAAATGCCAATCTACATTGAGCCTTTTCAAGGGCAATTTAGAGACCATTAATATCAGACAACTTTCTTCTTATGCGCAGTTCAAAACAAATTGTTTGCAGGTGTTTAGTATGAATTATTCATAGAGTTAGAAACATGCATTATTCATAACTTGTATGCAAAGTGCTGAACGATTAACCAATCAAATTGCGGACTCTCCCTGGTTTTGTCAATTTGTTAAGAAAGGGTTGAGTTCATGAAAAATACAACACAGTGCATGGTCTCCCTTCAAGTCGTTTTTGATGACTGACAAAGCCTTGACAAAAGGCTAAGGACAACCCCATTATACATGGTTCATGTTTAGGCGTATTTGCTTAACGAAACATACAGATTCAGTTTACTAATGAAAGTGTCTATGATGCATTCAATCTAAGATAGAACTGGTACATGTAATCTACAATATTGGTTAAACACCAATATTACTTTGTGTAAAAAAACTGGCAATGAATCAAAGATGATCAAATACTTATTTTCTTCTTATCTATCTTCCATCGTTTTTTTTTCTTTGCCTGATTCTTTCTTTCATTTCATTCCTTTCCTTAATAATAAGTTGCGTTACTTATTTGTGTATTTAACATAATTATTTTTGTTCAAAGAACTGATGACAGTATTTTAAGGTTTATTGTGAAATAAAACCCTGCATGGCTTTCAATAAATGAACGACTAATTTGTATTTTTTAAAAAATTTTTAGGACTCTACTCATCAATGCTTCCACTCTCCTTTTCCCAACACACTTGTTTTCGCCTGTATGCTTAAACAATAAGATATATCGAGTATTGAGCAAGCCACGTGGCTCTTTCTAAAAAGAAAACCAAGGGTAAGGCTCTTTGATCCCTCTTAGATGATGAAGGAAGTTTTGTTGACTATGTTGATCATATTATCAGCCTTGCAAGGGCCAAGCCATGCCATTCTTCACTGTACAACTACAAGTGGCAAGCCTTGCCGTTCTCAGTACCAAGGGGCATGTATTGTCATTCTTCGCTGCATTACTACAAGGGGCAAGCCTTGCCGTTCTTTCTATCATAACAAGGGGCATGTCTTGTCGCTCTTCGCTGTATTACTTCAAGGGGTGAGCCTTGGTGTTCTTACTTTCAATAACAAGGGGCAAGCCTTGCCATTCTTTCTCTCTATAACAAGGGGCAAGCCATGCTGTTCTCTCTCGGTAACCAGGGGAATGTCTTGTCGTTCTTCGCTGTATTACTAAAAGGGGCGAGCCTTGGTGTTCTTACTTTCAATAACAAGGACCATGCCTTGTTGTTATTCACTATATTACTACCAGGGGTAAGCCTTCAGTTCTTTCCATTTGTAACTACATGTATAAGGGGCAAGCCTTGTCGTTCTTTGCTGTATTACTACAAGGGGCGAGCCTTGCCATTCTTATCTCTACAACTAGCAAAGGGAAAGACTTTTTTGCCATTCTTTCTTTTCAACTTTTCTATTATTCACTATATAACTGGTTTGTTCTTCATTCTATATCTACAAGGGGCATTCTTCACTCTTAATTATTATTCTTAATACAAAGGGTAAGCCCTGGTATGCGTCATCCATAGCTACAAAAAAAAAGAGCTGACACAGTTATACCAATAGTCAAATCATTTATTTAAGAGACGGAATTTATTACAGTAGATGATATCAAGGCACATTGGAATCACTGCTTATTGTGGACGGAATAATTTAACTAAAATCTTTCTGTTTCAATTTAAAATTATTGAAAAAATAGAACTTCAATTAAATTCATTAAGAAAAAACATTCAGTGAATTTGATAATATGAAACATAAAGGCATCGTCATTATTTATTTTACACACTGCATTCTTTTACAAATACCCAAAGAAGTTATATATATTACACAAATATTAATTATTTTTTTATAACTAAAGGAAGTAGAATAATTGTTATTTTAGTGCTCCAAACTCGTTACAATTTATACAAGGTATTAAATGGAAGCAAATACCTACATATTGACACAAAGTACAAAACTAAATTGTAGGAAACCGAAGATACAAAGTGAAAGTGTGTCTTTATTACTCATATCATTGGTAGAAAGAAACACAGGAAAGTAGATTCTTCGTGGAACACCTTAACTGACAGGACTTTGAGCCAAAAAACAACCTGAAATTATTGCTTACACTTTATGGAAACGTAACTTTGATTGTGCTTATTAAAGCAGCTCCATGTGATAGGGCCCTCGACTCAGAACTAAAGTCATAGAAGCACTGTCGGTATAAAGAAGGCCAAACCATATTGTTTACCATACTTTCATAAGACAAATAGAACACAACACTTTCTTGAGTACTGTTACATCCGTTTTGCATAGCCACCTTGACTTATAAGTAAGCCTTGCTTCTAATATGCTCATGATCTTTATGATAGAGCATCCAATCTTATAAGTGAGGTTATTTGGAATGGTTTTATGAGCGATAAGCGATCCGTAAGTGATTCAGAGTGATGCTTGACAGTTTTACTTCCCCCTAGAAGAACCGGGTAACTGTTATGTGACATATTTTCACACACACCATGGAACTTATGTACATTATTTAATGTTTGAGTAACTCATTGCAGAAACGTAGGTGAAAACAAATCTTTTTGAAGAAAATCACTCGGTATTCTATGTTTCAATGCATCAATAACATTAAGATAAAAGCATAGCCTATAGATTTTGTATTTTATATTTCGAACTTGGAATAAACCAACGTTTCATTGGTCATCTATTTATAACGAGCCTTCTCATTGGCCAGTGCGAGTCTACGGATGTTTCCAATGCAGCCAGCGGCAGCCTCTTGCAGGGCGGGGTCATCAGAGCCAACCATGTCAATCAAAGGCTGGGAATGGAGAGAAAGAAAAACACATAAAGTTCAAACTTTATTTTCCACGGTTCATTACTTGGCAATTAACAACCTTTCCATTCTGTCTCAGTGGAGGTCATTATTTGTAATATGTCATGTCTGTTATAATACTCAGTTGTTATATAGTGCTTAATCACACCCCTCGGGGCGCATCAAAGCGCTCAGTATTATTTCCTGCAAGGTATGAGAAGCAATGTATTGAAGTATGAGACCTTTTCCTTTATAGCACCATGTATTGGTATTTAAGGTATTGTGGAGCAATATGCTGCCAACCAGACCAGGAACACCGGGGCGAACCCCTTCTGTTTTTGATAAGTGCATTGGGTTCTCTTAGGTGCATTTCACAACACACGGGACCTACGGCTTTACGTCCCATCTGAAGGATGCGTCAATAATGGCCAAGTGTCTTGCTAAATGACACAAGTGTCACGACTGGGACTCAAACCCACACTCTGCTGAACAGAAACATCAGAGCTCGAGTTCAGTGCTCTTATCCGCTCGGCCACGACATTGTCTCAGTAGAGGTAATTGTATTGTGTTTTTATTTAACTTCTTACCTTGACTACCTCGCTCTCGTGCATCGTGATGCAATTATTAGGATCTCTAGAGAGCTGGAACAATGCTTCTGCTGTAGCACGGTGTACGTTGATGTCCGGTGACTTGAGATACCTAACCAGCGGGGCCACAGCACCGTTCTGACCGAATGCTACGCGATTGTTACCCCACATGCAGCAACGGGCAATGGCATCGGCAAGGTGCCTCCTCAGCTTATCATCAGTCTGTTGGAAGAACAAATGAGCCAAAGATTGGATTTAGTGAATGGTTTGCATCATGCATCTGTAGGGATCTCCTTCAACACTGAAGGTATCTCAGCAACAAAATGTACATTTGTGTTGGAATCTTGCATAAGGCACCGCAGCAAAAGCAAAGGGCACCCTTGCGGTGCTGTTGGCTGCTTCAAGGCCTGCAAATCGTCTCCTAAACTAGGTCAACAACAGAAGTGTCAATTTCTTTACATACAGAAACACACAGTGACAGCATAAACTTTGCCCAAATATCAACAGTCTGAAAATGGCAATTGATTAACCACATAAATGATATGGCAGTGCTGTGTCTGTGAAAAGTGACATTATGCACCCATGTATTGCATCAATAAAGATACTCGCTGGTGTTTGAACTTGCACCTTTTCATATTGCTCAATTGCTCGTCGAAGTTTTGTTCATTATTTTCTGTTCAATTGTAAAATTTTGTTTATGAGCACAAGAAACATTTGTTCAAGCTTCTTCAAGAAGAGAATTGTGAAAGTTGGAATGTTGTTCCTCCTAAATGGTTTCCTTTATTTGTTTGCCGGAAAATTTGCCTTGTATGTCAGGCTGTGTTGAATGAAACTTAATCAGGTAAAAACAAAGTGACTCACGGTAGTGGCTAGCTTGGCTAGCATTGGGACCACACCATGGTCAGTAATGACTGCAAGATTCTCTTCATCCTTAGCTATGTTAGCGATGGCGGCACAGACGCTGGCGAGAACCTCTCGATCGTCAGACTTGAGGAGACTGACAATCAGCTCAAGACCACCCACGAATGATCGCACCATCTCACCTGCATCCTAAGAAGAAAACAAAAACACAAAGAAAACAATTTCATATTGTTGTCTGAAAACCTTTTTCCAAAAGTCAGTCTTTATAAATGTGAAGAAAATAAGTTTTTTGGGGGGGCTGTAAAAAAAACAGGTTTTTGTTTACATAATTCATGCTTTGACTCGTATTACTAAGACAGCCTGAAAGTGAAGTGGTGATTTATTGAATCTGGTGGAATTAGTATCACCTGGTTTCACTGTCTGAGAAAGGATTTGTGTGTGCTGATTCATACGCTGTGCAACAAATACAATCTATGTTTTATTATAATCGAAGATCATTTGCTTCAATGCTCTATTTCTTTGGAATAGTCTTCCTGTGCATGTTTGCCAGGCTCAGTCTTTACACTGTTTTAAAGCCATTGGACCCTTTCGGTTCAGAAAAAAAAATAAAAGTTCACAGATTTACAAATATCTTACAGGGTTTACAGAAGGCAATGGTGAAAGACTTCTCTTGAAATATTATTCCATGAAATGCTTTACTTTTTGAGAAAACAGCAAAACAATATAAATTCTCGTTAACGAGAATTACGGATTTATTTTAAACACATGTCATGACACGGCGAAACGCGCGGAAACAAGGGTGGGTTTTTCCGTTGTTTTCTCCCGACTCCGATGACCGATTGAGCCTAAATTTTCACAGGTTTGTTATTTGATATAGAAGTTGTGGTACACAAAGTGTGGGCCTTGGACAACACTGTTTACCGAAAGGGTCCAATGGCTTTAAGTCTCTGTTTGAATCGTATTTGTTTGAAGCTGCTTATATGTAATATATGCTTACTTGTAATCAATCTTTCATTTATTGTATATTTTATTGTTCTCCTAATGCACTTAGAGGCTTTTGCATTAGACGCAAGTGTCTTTTTTTAGTTTTTATTATTTACCTTTGCATTTTCAATGCATGGACAGATGGCCCACGCAGCGCTGGCTTGGACTCGTTGGTTCTGGTTCTTCAGTAGAGACCAGAGAAGTCTCACACCATCCAGTCGGTCAATGATTCTAGAAAACAATCAAAACCACATCCCGTTATCAAACATTTATTCACATTTCTTTGCAGTTCACCATGTTGGTGATCTAAATATATGCAAAAAATAGTCAATGGCCTGACATTTCTTTCCTAGCAGAGTCTTTCTCGAAAGCTTAATATATCTCATTGAGGAGGAATATGTTGTGATGAAACAACGATATGTTGTGATAAAACACTGATATAAAATTTTAAGACAAAGTTAAGTGTCTAGCGGCCTAGTCCTGTACTTGGCACTAGTGCCCTTAGACGAGACACTTTAATCATTATTTGTTTTCGTCTTTCGGACAGGACATCAACTGTAGGTCCAGTTTGTTGTGTAATGGATGTTAAAGAGCTCAAAACACTTATCATTAAGAGAAGGGGTTCGCCCTTGTGTTTTCTGGCATAGTCTGGCAGCAGTATGAGCCACTTCACCTTGTATCCCTTTCAAGGTACAGGTTGCCTTGTCTCGTTCTTAACATTTCCACTTGACTTGATTTCCACTCGTAATTTATGACAGACGTTTGCACAGACATTTGATAAATGTACACGTTTATTATTATTACTACATGTACTCCAACTAATTTTGCTTTATGTTTTATTAAAGCCCCTTCCAGAATTTGTTGGTATTAGAAGGTTCTTCATGGAATCATTTCAATGCACAAGTAATGATTACCATTAAGAATAAAATCTTTTAGTACCAGAAACGTCAAGGTTCTTATGTTACACAAGTCATACACAAGTCATACAAGAACAATTGGTTCTGAGATAAACCCACCCCATATTATCAGCTTCGGTGGCGCAAGCTCCAACGGACTTTGTGACGTTGACTAGTAGAGCCTGGTTGGTACCCGTCAGTAGATTAACCAGTGGCGGAATGCCTCCAGCTTTACGGATAGATGCTCGGTTGGATGGTTCCTGTGCAGCACACTCACCCAAAGCTCCAACGACGTTAACAAGAACCTGACAAGAAGAACAGCATGAATTTGTCAATCTTGCTTTCATCATCAACAAAAAAAGTTATACACTGAAAATGGGTTTGAGAAAGCCACTTGAAAGTCACTTGAAGTTTTCTTTAAAAACTTTCCTGTCAAATGGACCAACTGTCTTTCCCATTATGAGTGATTTTATTTGTTTGCTTATTGTACTGTTTTCTCGTAAATAGTATACACATAATGAATGTTTATGAGTGCAATGGTGCGAATATGTTCATGAGTTGAAAGATGGAATGTTCTATTCAACGAGGCGGAGCCGAGTTAAATGGAACATTCCAGCTTTCAACGAATGAACATATTCGCACCATTGCACGAATGAAAAACATTCATTATTTGTTTTATATAACATCCAAGTAGAACTTTGTCATTTTGATTGAAAGAAACAACTTTCAAAACAAACAATTTCAACTGTAGAAGCCGAATGCTAGTAATTTTACTATGCCTTCTTGCAGTAACACTTGCTGCGTTACCAAAGACACGCGCACGCAGTGATGTTTTTACTCAGCTTTTTCGTTCCATCCGAAAAGTACCATTGCACGCTGGCAGCGTGCCAGCGTGCAATGGTACTTTTCGGATGGAACGAAAAAGCACGGCGAGTGACTCAGCGTGCAATGGTACTTTTATTTGCTATCACGTGACGGACAATCCTCCAATCAAATGGCAAGGATCTGCTTGGGTGTTATATAATAATAACTAGTTCTTATATAGCGCATTTCACAATAACGTCTCAATGTGCTTTACATTAGCACACTGGTCATTGGGCCATTAATATTCCTTTAATCTTTCTCCGCTCCCTGTGGAGTAAACAGCCCTGAGCTACCGTGGTGCTCCGAAGGCTTTTTCAGACACAACATCAACCTCTACCCTCGCAGATACCCATTTATACCCATAGGTGAAGAGAGGCAATTAAGCCTCGTGCTCAAAGACACGACCGGGATTTGAACCCATACTCTGATGACTCAGCCACCAAGTTGAGAGACCACGGAGGCCACAAGCAAATGCAAAATAACGACTGACAGTACTCCCATTCAAAACATTAGCATTTACCTCCTCCGGCTGGTCGTTAAGAAGCGCCACCAAGAGCTCTATTGCTTTTAGGTCCTGGAATCGAGAGACATTCTCCGGGCTCATGGCACACTTCCAGATAGCGCCTGTCGCTGCTGCCAGTAGCTCCTTATTCTCTGAGTTATTCAGTAGAGCCACCATGGGGTCCAGGCCTCCGTAGAGACGCACCAGGTCCCTGGTCTCCTTCTCCTCGGCACACTTGAAGATGGCGCTGGCGCAGTGCATCTGAAGCTCTTGGTTCTCACTGTGAAGATTCTTGACCAGATCTTCAATCATTCCTTCGGTCCGGATGGCTAGACGGTAGCTATGCTGTGTGTGGACAAGAAACAGTGACGCCCATTGAAATGTCTTATAACGTTAGAACTAGCTTAGCTGTGTATGGACAAGAAACAGTGACGCCCATTGAAATGTCATGTAATGTTAGAACCAGCTATGCTGTGTGTGGACAAGAAACAGTGACGCCCATTGAGATGTCTTATAACGTTAGAACTAGCTATGCTGTGTGTGGACAAGAAACAGTGACGCCCATTGAAATGTCTATAACATTAAAACTAGCTTAGCTGTGTATGGACAAGAAACAGTGAAGCCCATTGAAATGTTGTATAATGTCAGTGACGCCCATTGAAATTTCATGTAACGTTAGAACCAGCTATGCTGTGTGTGGACAAGAAACAGTGACGCCCAATGAAAGGTCATCTAACGATAGAACTAGTAGGGAAAATTTTGATTCAAGTGTTGCATAATAACAAACAAAATCCGACACCAAGTTATCCTCAGGGGAAGAAAACCACATCTCACTCACCTCTGAAGAGCACTCTTGAAGAGTCCCCACTACCGGTATCAACATGTCCTCATTGCGTGATTTCAGCAGCCTGGCGAGTAGAGGGATGCCACCAGCTTTGCGAATTGCCTGCTTGTTCTTTGTGCTCTTACTGCAACTCCACAGAGCGAGGGCGCCACAGCGCGCAACCTCAACATCCTTCTCAGACTCGGGAGTCACTGGGACGGAGCCGATGGGGGCACAGTCTAAAAGTGCCACCTGTGTTTTGATGACAGAAAGTAGGCAATTAGTTTGTGTTGTTACCGTATTGGTTCTTGAATGCCAGTCTTTAATCTTAGCTTTTTATTTGAATGTCCTTTGTCCACTCTTTGTCCGCTGAATTGTAGAAGTACAAATAACCAGTCTACTTCCACTATTTCCATCGTTAAGGTCAATAATTAAGGCACCCTGCCAACACCCAGTCGGGGCTGATTTGCTTCAGGACAATGCTAGAGTGAACAAGGGCACAACGTACAAGAGTCACAAGTTTATGTTCTTCTTGAAAGACTAAAATCACTTACAAGTTTCCTAATTCCACCGTGTTGTCTGACTGTGCGGCGAGCCCTTCTGAACTTGGCCACATTGGCGATGGTCTCGGCTGAGAGACACTTAAGGTCCTTGTCTGATGCCTGTAGAATGTCTACCATGGTCTGCAGACCGCCAAGATCGGCGATGGCACGACGGATCTGTGTGTTTCGAGAAATCTCCTTCAGGATCTTCAGCGAGCCGATCTGTAAAAGGATTTCAGATTCAGTCAGGAGGAATCCATTTCTTATTTAAACCAATCAAGAACAAGCTGCATCAAGAACAGCTGTAAAAATATATACATAACAGTTTCGCATTTTAATGACAACCAAAACTTCATCATTGGAGCTAACTGAATTGTTACAGGGTCTGCCTGTTGGGAAAAAGAATGATATATAATGACAAACTTCAGTACTTTTATGTCCACAGGCTTGATTAGTTTAAGGCTGTAAACTTTAAAAAAAAAAAAAAAGGAAAGATGAGAATTAGTCCAAAAAATTTCCCTTATGTGTCTTATTAACAGTATTTGCTTGCGACTTATGAGCAGAACATGATTTTCTTGGTCAAGCTGTCTAGTTACGAGCGATTGGCCGTGCAGTGCTGAGTTTTAATTGTGAGTGTTTTCAGTTGCCCGTTGTGCGGCATGAGGCATCCTTGGTTTCATTACCAGAACTACACAATAATACTTGATCGCAGTCGACTAAAGTCACATATATGGTAATGAAGAGGGGCATTCGAGTGCAGTCTACTATTCACGTACATATGTATGGTAACGAAGAGGGGGTATGAGTGCAGTCAACTAAAGACAACTATGGAAGGAAAATGTTTGCAAAACCAAGAGTTGTTCTAATTCCTTACCTTGCACTTGATGGCTTTAGTCTCTAGCAAGTTAATGAGGACCTCTAATCCACCTACATCTCTGATAGCTAGCTGACATGTCTCCTGAGCTAGGTTAAAATCTCTCATTGCACATAGGGCAATCACTGTAGCCGTCTGGTTCCCACCCTGTACGGAGTGAATCAAAAATACAAAAAAAATTAAGCATGCACTTCTTTGGTAAAATGTTATGGGTTCATCTTTTGAGAAAACAAAATAAGCTCTTGCAAACTGCTCACCAGCCAAAAAGGTATATGGAAACAAAAGTGATTGGCCTGACGATTCGACCCAAGCAGAGTCTTTCTCGAAGGATAGATGACAACACACATACATAGGTCTAAAGCAGCACAGAGGCACTTGTATACAAAAATAATGCTGGGTGCCATGCATGGAATAGTGTCTTTGGTTCCTTCTCCGTCCCTGTGATTGATGTCACCAACTGATTCAGTTCAGTAAGCACACATGCCCTACCCACTCTAACCCCTACCCCTTAGACTTGGGTCATCTATACCCTCAGTCTCCTCTAGGTTCCTTCTCCTTCCCTGTGCTTGTCACCGACTGATTCAATTCAGTGAGCACACGTTCTCTACCCACTCCCAGTGAGTTTCGGTTTAGGTTTAGTGAGGCCGTATCCGAATTGGTGGCTACGGCTACGGTTGGATCGCCGCGTCGTCATGCATTGAAGTACAGGACGTCCTTAGCAACACCCCTGGCAATGGTCCTAGCCGCAGCCACCAATTCGGTCACGGCCTGATAGTCCCAGCTCTAGCTCCACCAAGCTCAGCCAAGCTTATCTTGTTCCTGCCTTCGCGCACCATCGAGCCAAGCACTACAGCTCACTTAATCTCCAAGGCATTATTCTGAAGACAAGCAGAGCATACTGATCGAAACATTGAGTTTCCAACCACCAGTTATTTTCAGAACTAACACTTTTCAAAAGAGATTCGCACATGGTGCTACCGCGCAAACCTCACCTAAATATACTCCCACTATTCAAATCCTACTTATAAACACTACATGTACCTTGAGGTACTTGACCAGCTTCTGTATCTGCCAGTACTCAGAAGGCAGGTCCGAGTTCTGCTCCTGACGTCGATCTGTTGACTCCTCCTCTTCCTCACTCTCAGATGAACTCTCGGAGTACTCCTCCTCCAGGGCTGGCGTCTTGGTCTTACGGTCACTGCAAACAATTATTTACACAGATGTTGGTACACAATGTTAAAGTTTTAGGTTTTTAGGTTTGGTGTCATTATAAGGGCTTTGTCACATGAGGCAACTTGGAGGCTACCAACTGCAGTTCATGATACCGGAGTACTTTGGTAGCACATGAGTCATTTTTCGAACAGTGTCTTACGGTACACAAGACAAATGTCTGAACATTCAAAAGTGAAAGGATTCTATTCTTGGAGATTGCCTGGAACTTGTTGCCTGAAAATTGCCTCGTGTTACATGGGCCTAATAGACCGATCCAGTAGGCTCCGCCCACGATGCACGTGTGGGCAAGAACACGTGGGGCTCTCCAATGCCTTTCTGCTCAACTCCGCGCGCGCGCCAAGATACGCGCACGCATGTCGGACCTTATTTGTCAGACCTTCGTTGCGTTGTGATTGGTCAATATGTAATGGGGCGGAGCTTAGTGGATCGGTCTATTCTCACCAATGAATGGGTCTGAACATGTAGATTTTGTTTATTTCTTGTTACTCTCACCTAGCCTGTCTGGACACTTTCTTCTCTGGTTTGTCAGCTTTCTCTGCCTTTGCTTTATTCTCTTCATTCTTCCAGTTCAGTGTGGGCTGCATCTTCTTAGCAGGGGAGGCTTTCTTCTTAATCTTCTTGCTCTGTAACAGTGGAACAAATTCACATCTGCATTTTGACTTAATTCTGTAATTGTTTTAAAGTTTGCCATATTTCTATGGCGTTTTTTTTGCAGGTTTGCTATTTGGTCCTCGGAAAAAAGTAGGAACATTATTTTTATTGAGTCAAAGGGCTGTCTTACTGCATTGGCGAATGTATTTACCAAAATTCATGAGAATATTGTACTGTCAAACATTCATAGTGTTTGACCTCTGACCTTCTCTTTGGATGCCTTCTCTTCTTTCTCCTCCTTGCCTTTCTCCTTCTCGGCCGGTCTGTCCAGTTCGTCATCATCGCCGTTCTCTTCGTAGGCGTTGAGCTGCTCCGTCTTCTTTTCCTCATGGAGAGCAAACTCTTTGCTGTTTATCATGTCTTGGAATTTCTTGCTCCTCGCTGATAGGAGACTGACCAGATCTTTATATGTGTTGCCGTCCCGGTCATAGTTGGACTCGTCCGCATTGCTTGTGACTCCCTTGGGTGGAAAGACAGGTACAAGATTGTTCAGTATTGGTCATTTTCAAAACAAATAGTCAAACGCTAGACACATCAAAGAGCTTAGCCCAGCTGATCCTCTTTTAGTTCCCAACTTTGTGCGACATTAAGCTTCGCCCGCCTGCTATTTAATGGAAGTGTCGTGGCCGAGCAGTTAAGAGCACCAAATTCAAACTCTGGTGTTTCTGATCAGCAGAGTAAGGGTTTGAATCCCCAGCCGTGACACTTAAGCAAGACATTGCTTCGTCCTTTGGATGGGACATAAATCCGTTGGTCCCATGTGTTGTGTAACGCATGTAAAAGAACCCAGTACACTTATCGACAAGAGAAGGGGTTCGCCCCGATGTTCCTGGCTGTGGCTGCTATATGCACCATAGCACCTTGTAAACCTTCATAAGGTGCTAAATAATTGGGTCTCAGAATTCATCACTGTAGTAACCTATCTTTCTGAAAGTTTGTATATACTCAGCGCCTTGAGTACCTTGTTTGGTAGATACGTGCGCTATATTAAACTTTGATGTTAATATCTCCTCGGCAGTACTTAAACAGCATGCAGAAACTGAGTCCAGCATCCTCCTGAAGTTGTTCAAAGCACACTGATCAAAGTTGTCAAACCACCAGTAAGTCTCTCAAACACTACTCATAAAAGAGATTTATGTACATAGTGCCACCGCAATCCTCACTTGATCAGGTTTGCTCAGGGGGATCAGGTTGGCTCAGCTCAGTGGTTTCTATCCCTGTCTTTCACCTCTGTGGACCCCGGTTCAAATCTCACCTCGGACCATAGCCTTGCATGTGGATAAGGTTTTCAGTCCCTACCTGATTGTGTGGGCTTGCCCCATTTGGGTTTACCTCCCACATCTAAAACTGAACATTTCTTCTTGTTACATATTCATCCCGTTATTGATGTTAACTGTGGATGTGTAATGAAATAAAACTCAAATCTAAATCAAAGGCACAATCCCATCTCCTTAACTTTCAAAACCCAATCTCACGATCCACATACCTTATTGCAGTAGCAGCCACTGGTGTTAGCAGTCACGGACATCTCCTCTCCATCTAGTGGCTTTATGATGAGATAACAGATGTCTCCATTGACCTGCCGCCAGGGCGGGGCACGGCACCCATTGTCAAACTCATAATCCGAGACATGCTTGATGCTCTCCAGGGCACAGCTACTGTCTGAGCCGGCAAAGGACTGCAGGAGATGAATCTCATTATTCACTAGCTGGGGGGTCAAACGGATCTCTCTGTTGGGTAGAAACAATTTCAAAAGTATGATGCAACATTGATAAAAAAGAACAATACATTTTTTATATGAATGCCTATCTTCTACACTGCCAAAAATGAAAAACCAGAAACGGGAGGAGCTCAAATCAAAGGCTGTGGTCAAGGAAGCAGCAGCCGAAGTAAAAACACACTATTCAGAGTTCTCTACCTACTGCGATCTGCAAGCCACACCAACAAACCTTGGAAAACAATCTCAAGTGTAAACATTCTTTTTATGCTTTTCCCAAGTTTAACAAAATGGTGACCTGACCTACAGCAGTAGAATATAGTGCACCAGAATGACTAGAAGTACCAATCTTTCCACCTCCGGGCCTCGACTTCACTCTTCAATTTCAAGGGTCACAGCAATTTTGCTCAGGTTCGAGGCACAGTTGTGGGGAAAATGTAAATTTGTATTGGAACTTTGCAAAGGGCACCACAGCAAAAGACTAGGCACCAAGGCAATTGCTGTGGGTGCCGTGGGTTAATTTGAGGCCAGTACTTTGTCTTAATGTGCGGAGTTATTTGAATGAGTTCTTACTGTGAGAGTTCCTTGATGCTGTTTCTCATGAGTTCCATATCAAACTGCTGAGTGAGTAGAAGGAGGCGGAGTTTGATCTGACTCTCCTCTGCCGAGCTGTCTCCCGCATCTTTACTGGTCTGCTCTAGGAGACGCAGCGTGGAGTTATCCTCGCCCTCAACAGTGGCATAGCCATCACCAAGAATCTTTGCGACAGGGTCTCTGTTTGCTGTCAAAATCAAAATCAAGTCATTGATTACTCGTCTGTTTTTAATAGAATGAGGGAATTCACACCAAAAAGTAAAGCTTATTCAAACGTAGTCCAACATCTGGCAGGAAATGCTGTATGTTACAGCGCCAGGGGCGTCACTGGGTGACGGACATGTGCGCTATATAAGAAGCCACAATTATTATTTTTATTATGTGATGATACTTTGAGGTTCTTATCTTATAACATGAGGTTCACACCGTAGGAGTAAATCCTCACCTAATTAAAACACATTAAGGCAGTTCAGTGGATTTACAGACACAAGCCTAATACTTGTCGGAGGCACTGGAGGCAATTGCTTCCATGCTCTTAGTCATAGCTATGATACCCCTTGACATGTTGTGGCGTGTCATGGCTTAGCAATCTAGTTCACCAGATGCCATCGTTGGTGTTGTCAGCAGCAGAGTGTTGGTTTGATTCCCGGTGATGTCACTTGTGCCCTTGAGCAATGGACTTAACCATGACTGCTCCGTAAAAAGTTAAGAAGGTAGAGCATTCCAGCCAGGTTCCTAGTGGATGATACCCTTGCCTAGTTTGTACATCCTTACGGACTGTGAATTAAGGGCGTAACCCGGTTTCAGCCCCCAGAGCAGTATGTAAAGACATTGCACTACTGTTCTCTTTTTAGAGGTAACCTTTGCTAAGGATAAAATTCCTTGCCCTTACAAACAACTAAGTATCCCGCTTATACAGACATCTAAAAACCACAGCAGAAGTTTGGGGCACCCACACCTAGGTGACTGCCCTGGGTCATCGTGGTTGATTTGAATCCAATAAATTCCAGCATTGAAGTAAATGTTACTGAATTGATAGGATGAAATACCTTCAAGGATAGCTCTAGCTTCCTGCACCTTCTTGTCTCCAGCTGCTTTCAGTACATTGTTGAGCTCCACGAGGGAATATACATGCACCTTCTGGTTTAACTCTCCCAGCTTCTCAATGAAAAGGAGGGGCTGGTCGTTGCTGTCTTTTGCCTTGGAGCGCAAACCATCATCACTAAAGATTAATTTCAGACATGAAGTTTAAATGGGTTATCTGAAATGCTTGGGATCATAAAGCAAATCGTAAGAGGAATCAACAATACAATGCCAACTTTGTTACTAGAGCAACCTTTTAGGGCCATTCATACAAAACTCTGTATTTCTGGCTTATTTTCAAGTCAGAGTTACATCATGCTTTAAATATGTCTGAATACACACAATAGAACGAACAAAAGCCATCACAATTCCAGATTGAGTATTTCTTTGCACTTTTTACAGAGCCATGAATCAGGAAAAAGTGCTAGCTCTTAACTCAGAGGAACCAATTTCATAAAGCTGTTTTTCAAAAGCGCAACACTTGCTAAGTACAGACAAATCAGAACTAGGAAACCAGCAAAACTGCAGACCAGCACCTGTGCCTACTAGGTCTTTTTGTATGATTGTTTTACCTTTGACTATAAAATGGAGTTGACCTCAACAAAGAACACTTGTTTCGTTTTGGGTTTTTTTAGGAGTTGAAAAACATCTCTAAAGAAAGACAAAATTAACTATCAAGTACCTGCGTTCGTAGTCCCCACTAAACCCTGATGTGTCAAGTGATGTCTTCCAGACTAAAGGCGTCTTGAAGACGATAGCAGCTTCCTGTGGGTGCTTTGACGGGAAAGCCTCCACGAATTTGATGAAGCTATTGAGAAGGACTTCATTGGCATGATTGAATTCAAGTTTGCCCTCCCCTCCTTCGCTGACTGATGTCCACTGGGCAGCTCTTGCAATAGTTTGGCCCATCCTGCTGAAGGGCTGGACTCTCTAGAAATATTTTAAAAGAACAGAAAAAAATATGAGACAATGTGGCTTGTAAGATGATGGCTAGCGCTAAATCAGTGTACAACTACAGTACAAGACGGAAATAATTCACACTAAATTGCAGAGAATGCTGACCAATGTGCGTTGGACTACTATGGGAAGAGGAAAATATGACTTGGATTTTGTACTACCCATTATTATAAACAACTGCAGGCAAAACAAAATACAAACTACCGACAAGTCGTTCTGGAACCCGCATCCCAAATTTACATAAATTTACAAATCAAACTTGACAGAAAGTAAAGTGGGGTTAACTTAACATTTACAAAAGTAGACTACAACAAACATTGAGGCGCGTGCATATTAAGACGCTTTAATGTTTTGCTCGGTTGTCAAACTTGTTGATCATTGGAGCAACTTGTCAAATGAAATTGTCTTTACTCTTAGGCTTAGCTTCTTAAAATTAATTAAACCAGTCCTGATTAAATTTTTAAAATTAACTTAGTCATGTTAGTGAATTCTGGAAAACCTTGTTTCTTTTCATGATCAGAATCATGATGTTTGTAAATGTTTATCTCATTCTTTGCAGCTATATAATCACTTAGTTTTAGTCATTGTTGTGATCGGTCAAATTCGCTTTTTTTACACCGACCCAAGTTTTCTACTAGTACTAGATTCTTAAATTTTTAGACTTCTTGAGATGAGACTTTGTGAGTTACGTGTTTTTCTACAAAACCCACGACCAAAGTAGAGGTCTAAAGACGGTTTTCTCCGTGAACATTCAACTTTTAAACCTACACGCCTAACAATAATTTGACTGCTTAACAGCATTCCACTTACCTTAAACAGCAAAATGTGGCATACACAGCTTTGATTACTATAAAAATTTCAGTTCTAACGAAGACAGAATTCCAACTTTCTCAAAATGTAAACACGACGACAACCATCCATCTGAGCCTGATGACCCTGTTGCTATGTATTGCACTGGTTCCCTTTCTGTTCTTTTCAAACCTCAATTTACAAGCAGTTTCGGATTATTTGCTGTGCGCACCAGCGAATTTTCAGCCGCCACTATTTTTTAAGTATAGCGCCCTCTTTTGGTGAAATGTGACAAAACAGTTAAAATATTATTTAATTGGACCAAAGTTCCAAACCGCATTAGATTGTTAAACACTTTCATACTCTGGGAAGAATCTCTGCAAGCCGAAATTTAAATTTAAAACCGGAGGAAAAGATAATTCAGAATGTAACTTATTCACAACTGAGGGTTGAATGAGGGTTTTGTTTTCTTTTTACATGCTGCAGTGTATATAACAATGCAAGCCATGCTGGACACTGAGTTATTTAGTTGATTGCACTTAATACTGAACAATATAACAAGCCTTTTTTTCAATATAAGATTTGTTTTATCCCAGGCCAATGTCTAACTGTAAAGCTCAGCATGAAAGCACATTTTTGCAGAAGGTAATGTGTCTGTCTCAACCCCGTAAAAAAAGTCATCTGTGACAAAGTATACCCCCGCCCCTATATGAATAATAATAATAATAATAATAATATGGATTTATAATGCGCACTTTTCCAGAAAACCGATCATACACCCCTGACGTGCATTGTTCCATACCATGCATTGTTCCCCCACCCCTGACAAGAGTTCACCAACAGTTGCCACCCACCAAAGTCAGCTGGACCCACAATGCATGGTCATACAAAGGGGTTTTCCCTTGTTTGAATACTCCAATCTTTGCTCCTTGCATGGTGTGAATAACAATCTAGTGAGGCTTGCATCTAGTTACAAGGGCACTGGTTTTTTGGTTCGTTCTTCATGTTTTTAGACTCCGATTAATTTGTACTAAATTTGCTTAAAATCTCTTATCTTTTCCCTTCCATTTTTACAAGGGTGAACATCTTCTGCATACATCAATAATCCCAGATTTAATTTTGAATAAAAAATAACTTCCAGGAGACTCTCTCAGAGCACTAAATAAATAAAACAATAATCTTCTTCTTGAATTACATGCAGACATTTATTAGCAAATACACATTTAAGTCCACAACAAAGACCTAATATGAATGACTATTTCAATCTTTGGCCTATAATTAATTAAAAGTGTATAAACTAACAGTAACAAAACAATTGACACAAAAATACACAAAGATAGAAAGAAATAAGCTTTAAAATGAACTATGTACAAAGTAAAAATGTCTTAAGATACAAAAACATTGTTAAACAAAAAACTGTGTCTTCTCATCCAAATGATCTTATTATACTTTTTCTAACTTGATTTAAATGTCTACAGTAGAAAAACAATTATCTAAATGGGTGATCCTTCTAAGAGTAATGGGAGACTTTCTGGGACAATAGAGGGCAGCAGACTTACCGGGTAAATCCATTGTTCTCAGAATTATGCGCATGTTCAGAACTACGTAAACAATGGAAAATTACCCGGTATGTCTGCTGCCACCTAGCGTTGGAAAGTCTCCTATTGGTTCTTATAACTTTCGTCCTTCAGATGGGACATGAAGGCGTTGTGTTGTGACATGTGTTGGACATGTGTTGTGTAATGCATGTAAAAGAACCCAGTGCACCCATCAAAAAGAGAAGGGGTCCGCCCCGGTGTTCCTGGTTGTGGCTGCTGTATGTACCGTAGCACCTTATAAACCCTTATAAGGTGTTAAATAATTGGGTCTCAGAATTTATAACTCCAATAACCCATCTTTCTGTATAAATGCATATACTACGCGCCTTGAGTTTCTTGGTGGTAGATACGTGCGCTATATAAGACTTTGATATTATGTTATTATTTTGTACTATTATATCGCAGGAGCTTTATGTCAGGCTTTTTCAGTATACTGTGTACGGTACCCCCACCCCCAATGTTAGGATACATCAACACACTATTTTCCATTTGTACAGAAACATATTTCATAATGTATATTTACATTTTATACAAGTTTGATTTAGTTTACATTGGGTTAAAAAAAACTAAATCAAAAATTAAGCATGCATATTTTGACAAACCCATGACAGCTCTTTGAGATTATAGTATAGAAATTGTTTTTACCAGGGGAGGGGGGAAGTAGGATGTCATGGCTGTGTGGTTGAGATCAAAGTGTTGGTTTGTTAGTTCGGGTTTGTTTGTTTAGATGACTTTCCCATCAAGGGCACTCGGCAAACTCCCACAAGGGGTTATTATACACGCCAAGCTGGCAACAGCCAACATCTCTCATACAAACATTGGTTTAAATGTCTATAATTATGAATCTTCACATATCAAGAAATTGTGATTCAGTAACTAGACGATAAGACTTATTCTAGTCACTGTGAAATCAGTGGTTAGCTTGGTGGACTTCGAACCAACAAACTTGTGATTGCAAGTCCTGCAGTCTAACCACTGGACCACGTTTACCATCCATCAGAGAATGCGTTGTAATCCACCGGAGTGTTGGTTAGAATCCACCAGAGTGTGATTCAAAATGCCTGTCTATTTACAATAAAAATGTTTCAAACATTAAATGTCTGTCTACAAAATTGATTGACCTCTTTTCATTTAGAGACCGACTCGATAAGATCCCACAAGTAGTTGATGATGAAGAACTTTGAATTCTGGCGGCTATCCAGGGAGAATGGCTTGACGTCTTTTGATGTCGAAATATCTATAAAAAAAAAGTGCAGTTAAAGAAACAAAGAAGAGTACTACTCCCCCCCCCCCCCCGAAACAAAAAGTGCTAGCGATGTTTCTACGTGTATATAGCTAACACATTGGCATAACAAAAATCTTTGTGTTCTCATACAATGCGACTTCAAACATCACCAAAATTTGATTTATATTTTTTCTAACTTGGTTGAATGTCTAACGTAGAAAAAAAACCTACCCAAATGGGTGACATGTCTAACAGTAATTGGTTGTTATATAGCATACATATCACATAAGCTAGATACATAAAGCCAGGCCTTTTCAGTGTTAAAGGTACAGGGTATTCCCTCCTCCCCCACCCCCAATGATGTTACACTTAGGCCAACAAGGCAAATAGGAAATGAGATTACATGTGAATGTACAGCATCAGTTCCAAAATACCAAAGGTATACTTTGCCCTTTTAAACCAATCCAGGCTCATTAACAAAATGCATGTAATTGTTTGAAAGGATACATCCTTTGATGTCTTCAGGTTGGCTGTTGTAATCCCAGGTGAGCTTTGTTGCAGACCGGTACAGACTCACATTATATCTGTGAAAAAATAGATATAATAAATACAAGTGCTGAATATACATTTGAAAACCATTTTGCTTCAATATGAGGGCAAAATGAGGGGGGAAATTATCCCGTCTACATCTGAAATATTTTATGGGAAAAGTTATGTACAGTTAAATTTAAAAGTTTCGGCCATTTTGGGAGTCAAAATGTGCACACAAAATTTACTCCCAAAATGATGAAAATGGTAGATGCGCATTCTGAGGAGGTGCGTTCTGTGTTGTGCAAGGGGTCTGTACTCTGCTCCTCCTAAGATTTTAATTGGTGTACTGCAATTTCTCTCGAAGACGAGCAGAGTGTACTGTTCGAAATGTCACAACAACAAAGGATCCTTTCACATTTGTGTTAAAATTTTTAACTATTGAGTAATAAACCACAACAAAAAAGGTGCAACCCCGTATTGTGGCTGTTGCCTCCCATATTGTATCGTAAATTGGGTGTGATCCCTGGCTACACTGAAGCTAACACACATATGGCTTCTGACTGGCACACTCGAACAAAGATATTGACTAATATAGGGAGACCTCCCTCTAACATACAGCTAGATAGCTCAGTTGGTAGAGTACCGGTATGTTAATCAGGTCGATGGTTTAAATCCCACTCCAGTCAATTGTTATTAACCCTAAACATTATGATTGGGATAATCTTAATGCAGATTTTTATGCAGTCTGACCTTGTCTTAGGGAGCACTTCTGTTGTCTGCTCCTTCACTGAAGCCTGATGGCACTGAAGAGATTTCACTAAGTCAGCCAGATCATCCAAATCCCTCTGGGCTGCTGTAAACGGCAACAGTTAAGGACAAATATTACCGATACACTAATGCAATCCTTGAACTTCGCACAGCAATTTTCCTCTGGGTATCCAAGAGTTCACTGGTGGAAGGCGAGAAAAGATACCACTACGCACAACCAACCACCCACAGCAGTCTTGCCTTTCTTAATTGAATAAAAATACCTTATTGTGAAATATCTTGAACAGAAACACCCATGTTCAAGTGTTGACTTTGAGTCTGATACACCTTTCAATTATGTTGAGTAATGAAAGATAATTGAGATAAATCTTCTCTTGTATTTCTTAGTGCTTGTTCAATTAAAACCAGTCAAATGCATGTCAAACTCTTTAAGGATGCATTTTTAAGTACAACGAAAATCAGATCCAGTGTACATTTTGTTATACAAGCTCTGCTGTTTTGTGCATTTTCCCTCCAAACTTGGGCCCTGTATGGGGTTATTGTTAAGTACTCAATTTATACAGTATTTAAGGATATTGTACTTCTTGCCGGAAAGAAGATAATTTCTCATCACATTTTGACTTTGCAATCTGAGCCTCGGCCAGCTCTGCATTGTAGGCGTCGCTGGTTTGGTCGTTTACCACACTTGCTTCCCTTTCATCTTTCAGTGACAAGTATCCTGAAATCAACCAAACAACAAGATCAATCAATCAATCAATCAACTGCAGAGACAGCAAGGGTCCGTCGCGCCGATCTCTTGTTTCAACGTCGTACAGCCTCATGACACATGTGGTCAATTTTGCTAGGCCGGCCAAGTTGTTGGGCCCAGGATGATCGAGGACAACCTCATGCACAATTAAATTTACACTCAAAAGGTTTTATCAATTTAAAAGAAAACTAAGTCAGAAAATAGTAGGCTGTTGCAAACTTGTGCGAGCATTTTTCTTGCTTACCAACCAAAAGGCGATTAGTCACCTTGGTCCACTGGTTAGACTGCGAGTTCAAATCCTACCAAGCTATGACTAGAGTAATTATTGTCGTCTAGTTACTGAACCACAATTTCTGGATTTGTTCATTTCATAAACCCATGTACAGATGAGAGATTGGGCGATACCAACTTGGTGTTTATATCCCCTCCGTGAAGTTTGCTGAATTCCCTTGTTGACGGGAAGATCATTTAAACAGGCCCTAATAACGAGAACGAAAATGAGAACGATAAAAATGCACGGCCTCAATTGGTTGAATTGCTCCACGCAGAATACACCCACGCTCATTCAACCAATCGAGGGCGTGCATTTTTATTGTTTTCGTTTTCGTTATCGGGGCCTGTGTGACCGGGCCTAAAAGCTTTACCTTGGATGATTTCTCCTAAGGACTCTTTCTGTTCTGTCTCTATCCTATGAATCTCTGTAATCTTCTGGCCATATTGGGACAGCTTCCTGGCAGTGGACTGGTCCTCCAAGCAGCCAGACATCTCTTGTATGGCTTGGGTTGATTGTCCCTCCTCAATCAGGGTCACTACATTGGACAGATTGGATGGTGCTGTCATCTTAGCGCAGCGGACTATCTTCACTCACAAATAAGAATTTGTACTGCTTTTAACTGCAGCTTGGGTAGTATTGCTGTGTATCAAACTATCAAAAGAAGTAAACAATATTCATTAGACATTGATATAACTACTCCTGGAACTATGGTTGTTCTTCTATAGACAAAACAGCTTGACTTCTAGGACTTTTACTAATAGGAATGTAGTACAATGAGGTCTGTGGGAGGGTTATTGCAACTAGCTGTAGCTTGGTGGGGTGCTGCACCCCCCCCCCCCTCCACAAAAAAATACTTCTGCCGCCGTACTACTACAGACACAGTAACACTACTACAGTAGCAGATGTCAACATTTTGAGTACAGCACCATATCCCATATTAAGTAGGCCTATCATTCGGATATATAGATATCCTGTACAGCTTCAATTTAATTTTTTTCCCCCAGATTATTTGTTGTTGTTGTATATTTTTTTATATTGTTTATATTTTGGGGGGGAATAGGGGCATAGGGGAATATATTATTATTATAATAATATAGTTTCCCATGACATGTATTGAATAAAATTGAATACACTGTCACTGTACAGTTAGTCATGACAGTATTTATTGATCATGATGTAGCTTTTTAGGGAAAAGTTTCCATATGGCGCCACCACTTTTTCATTCGATATGAAATAATATAGTATCTAAATTAACTCAATGAGATATCCCTTTTTGTAAAAATGAGTGAAAAAGTGGTGGCGCCATACGGAAAGTTATCCTTTTTTAGTTGTAATGTTAAATGTAATTATTCAACATTCATGATGATTTGATGATCATGATGCTGTGCTTCTAAGATAATGTTTGCAACTGACTGGTAATGAAATGCCTAAACCCTGGACCTAGTCACCTGTACTAGCCCAACTTGTTGTGGCCAAGTCGCATCTGGACACACAGTCACTCACATCATCACAGTCCTCAGGTCCTGGGTCCGGCCACCCACCCACACCACATTTAATTTAGAGTACACACAGTGCATACACAGCACAGGCACACACGACACGGAAACATAAATTGACCTTACTTGCCCCTTCGTATGATTATGAATGCTATCATTGTTTAACAAGCCTACAGATCTACTGGAATAAATAAGGTCTTAAATATACTCACCTACTTGCTATAATATGAACTTAGTTTACCTGCAGTAAAAACAAAAAATCCCGCTTTTGAAAGAACCGCCATACGAAGTTACACACCGTATTACTATTATTTTCAACCGGCGGCACCACCACCACATGTCCACACACACCACCACCAGTCCAAAGTATAATAATTATGAGACCCTTTTGGATTGGACTATATTTGCTACGAGCTGCTCAATCCACCAATCAGAGTAAACGTACCTCCTCGCGGCTATAAAGTTCGCTAATACAGTGTGCGCATAGCATGCGATATGAAAGAAAAGATCACAACATTGCTTTAGAAAGGAAAAGAATAGAGCTACTGTACTATACTAGCTAGCTGTCATCAGTGTCTGTTACCTACATGTGCGACCTCTGTGGATGTCAACATAATATAATAATGGTAAACAAACTAAACAAATGGTTAAGCCCTACTTATTAGTCATGCACTACAATACCACAACTATCGTATGTTGGTTTGCCGTTGGTTTCCCTTGAATTTATACACCGTCACGGAAACCGATGTGGGAGGTAGAGAGTAGAGGAAGGGAGGATTCAGATGGCCGACCGTGCCGCCGCGGCAAACAACCACCACCAGACCACCACACCACGCATCACGCATCACGAGATAGTTTTGCTACTTCGACTTTTTCATGTTTGTGAATGGTCTACTTAGTTTGTAGTTTGAAGGGAAGCTGAACTTTATGATCTACTGTTTTCATAGAACTTGAAGTACAAAACCGCACGTATAATAATAGGTGAGTTTCTTTTCTTTTACTTTTACTTTAGTTCTTATTATTCTTATTCTTATTCTTTATTTGACCAATAAACAATTACAAATACAAGCAGACAGTATGTCAAATAGATAATATAAGTACATGTACAAAAGTAAATACAAAGCAAGAAAAACAATAAGGGCACAGGAAATTATAAAACAACCCTAATGTGATGGCCAGGATCAACAAAAGTATAATTAAACACTGTAGCTCGAATACCTGTTAATCCAGTCACATAGGGAAGCAAACACACTATATAAAGAACTTTGTGAAGTTAATGAGAAGTTAATGAACTTTGTTTCCAAACAACAAAATGTGAGTCTAATATTAATAAAAAAGCAAAAATTTGATCATGACATAATAAATTCAAAGGCTTGAAAGAAGCTGAAACTTTACCAACAATGATAATAAAGGGATGTTTTCTACATCCTTTTATTGTATTAACCAATCATTGTTGGTAAAGTTTCAACTTCTTCCAAGCCTTTGAATTTATTATGTCATGGTGGTGCCTACCTCCATGGGTGGTGTCACGCCTTCCACGCCCACTCGCCTATCTTCTATGGCTATGCTATTGAATAAGAAGGACTATAATGTCAAAGCATTAACTTTTATTTAATTTTAATTATTAAGTTTCCATTTCAATTGACACTGGCATGTTGGGGTTTATTCGAGCTCCATGAATAAACCATGCATGGAGGTAGAAATAATTACAAAGTTGAATTGATTGTCAACTCTTATAGAAAGTGAAGAAGTTCACAATTCACATTGTTGTTCATTGCAAGAATGTAGGCTTCGACCCAAAACAAGTTGAGAAAGAAGGTATGCAATGGACCATGAAAATAGAAAAGAAATGGACAGTCATGAGTCAATACAATGAGGTGGTGCATTGTCAGTGCAAACATGTGCAACCATCCAGGTACCTGCAACCTAAAAAGGAATTGCCTAATTCCTTTAAATCCATGTTTTGTTTGACTGGTCAGGCGTGAAATTACATGATGTGCTAGCACAAGGTTTCAACAGAGATTGTGTATTGTACCTGGAGGGTTAGCAGCTGAGATTGATAACAAATCACAGGACACAATATTGAAAAACAAAAAAACTGTTAATTTTGTAAGCCAATGCTTGTGTCATTTGTGGTTGAAACAACCTTTTGTACAATTTTGTTTTACAAGTCAAACAAAAATCTAGAGAACCTGCAATAAACAATAAATGTGTACGTCTTTAAGACCATCCTTTTGAAATTACATCATGTAAAGTCTGTTGCAGCCCGATATTGTTAAGATCTTATTTTTCTCTAATTCAAACAATTTTGTAAACACTTCACCTTCCAAGGCCATTGGACGGTGAACACAGACAAAACCACTAAAAAAAAAATGTGGTTATTGTGTTGCAAAGCTTTAGCAATGTTTTAGAGTGCTTTGGTGCTGCAATACTTTTTTGCTTAGAGAAGAAACTCACTTAGCAATATTTTCTGCTAAACAGCTTTATATGAAAAAGGGAATAAAACAGTGACACAATCTTTGACAGTTGTTTTAAAGACCTTTCATGATCGTGGATAATTGATAAAGGCCAAAACCCTGCAGGTCTTTGGCTTCAAGGTCCTTTATTATCGCGCACGGCCACCACAACCCTGCCAGGGCAGTAGCTTATTTTATGTGGTTGGACTTGGTGGCTTATGTTTCATTTTTCAACCTTCCTTTTCATTACACGAGACAGGAACCTAGGTCAGGGTTGCAGTACTATTTTTTGCACTACCTCTAGGCCCCCGGAAACTGTTGTTTCTCAGTTACATGCCACTTCGAAAAAGGTTGGTATGGTCGGGAGTTTTTTATTTTAATTATAATGTACAGTATTATCCTCATTAAGTTTGGCGTTTTGAACAAAATTATGGTGAGAAAAAAATCAGAAGGTGAGTCTATTAATGTAGTTTGAGTTAACAACTTTTAGAATTATCTGACATTTTTACACATACGACTTGGTGTTGGTGTATAAAACCACCTTCGTTCTGTATGATTCAACCTAAAACAGCCATAGACAAAAAACTGCTCCAAAATCAATCAGACCCCTTTATGTGCTTAAATTCCTTAAACTCACACAAGGTACGTATGCAGGAGATTTGCAGGTAAGTATGGTGGTTGTAGCACAGCACGTTGGCTTCGGGTTGCACTTTATTGGGCGTTTTTGGGCTATGACAAGCGTTTGATGTAAAATGATTACGGTTGGAAAGATGTTAAAAAAGTAGAATATAATGATCTACACAAACATGCCTTAGAAATGCTTCGCTTTTGCTAACTTTCTCGAAACAAAACGCTCCGCCATTTATGGGGGTCAAGATTTTGACTCCCATAAATGGCCGCCAAATTCACTAGTCTTATTTCCAGTCGCAGCCTTTGAACTATACGACTGAGCAATTATTAACCATTTTACGAACCCCATTTGTATCTATCTCTTCCTCCATGGTTACCAACAACAAAAAACAGTTAATGAACAAAAATAAAAGGGCCTACGTTGAATTAACTTTTTATAAATCTATCTAAGCAGCAAGTTCAGCCCACGTCCCGGGGCCGAGCGGCTGCCGTCCAGCGGGCCATCATCCCCCGCGGCCAGACCTCCCCAGACGCACTGAACTCCCCGTTCTTGCTCGTACGATGTAGGATTTTAGCGGGGCCAGTCTAATAATGCGAATACTTTGTACACGAAAGAATGTCTAGTACCCGTTTTACTAATACTAATAGTGCATGTGATTCTGTAGTCGTGTGTCTCTTTTTGCCTCGGGCCTTTGCAGCAAAAAGACGAGATTATTTAATACCAACTAGCGAGTGGAGTTGAAACAAAACTACAGCTAGAGAATTCATCCTCTCATAAAACATCTGCTCAGACATGTCGGAGAGGCGTTTACCGTGTTTACCGCGTAAGTATAGTATGCAATTGCGAGTCACATATACCCCACAGTTCGTTTTTAGATACAAAATTACAGGGACTTTACTTCTCTGTCCTTTCTCTATGCTGTTTGCATGTACATGTAGAGTCACAGGGCAACAGGACAGTGGTGTCTATCTAATACTAGTCCATCGCCATAGGATAGATGTCACTTGTCTTATTTGCCAACATGATCCTTTCTTCGGGGTATACATTCATTGTTTTATCAAATAATGTTTATGTCTATTATGGGGATGTAATTCCTTGACCTTGGTCTTGGACGGTACTATTTGAGGTAGCTCCTGTTTACATTGCTCAGAATCATTTGACAGCAAAATTTACTGTGCGATGCATCTGAACAGGGAGCACATACTGCAAATGGTAGTTGGCAAGGAAAGCTAAAATAAAGTAATACTCTTGTCCACAAAAATGAAGCTTCCATAGGCCCTTTTCGAAACCACGGCTTCGGCTTTGGATTCGGCTTCAGACTCCGTCCTCTTGTCTGAATCCCTACGCAAAGCACGCTCAGTATTGTCCAAACATCTGCGGGGCCAAGCTAGCCCGAGCTGAATCCAAAGCCAAAGCCGTGGTTTCAAAAAGGGCCATAGTCTAGAAGAACTCTTTTCAAAAATTACAAAACAAAATCAGAAACGGGGAACAATTTTATTATTTTGTAACATTTTTGTATTGATACTTGATTGCCAGGTCACAGTGAAAGTTGGGTGGTGATGTGATTATTGAAGCCGGTATGGACAAGAAAGAGTACACGTACATCAAAGAAGTTTTCCAAGCACGGTTAGATGACAACCAGCTTCTTCGCAGGACAGGAAAACTCTGCTAATTAGGCCTGGGCGACCAGTGAAAATTACTAATCGACTAGTCGCACCTCCATCCAATAGTTGCGACTACGACACTAGTCGCGACAAATTTTTAATTATCACGATGCACTGTGGCAATGTGTGCCGCAAGCACAATATAGTCTAATTCAAGCGGAAAAGATTGAAGATTTGTGTCACTGATGTCTGACTGTGTTCTGTAAGTAAATTATGTTGTCATGAATAGTAATGAGCGACTAAATTGGTTCACCAAACAGGTAGACACAATTTTTTTAAAACTATTTTTGTAGCACGTTTAACCGGATAGTTGAAAACAATAGTCGCGACTCGACTAAGGATTCAATAGTTGGAGTCCGACACTAGTCGCCCAGGCTTACCGCTAATGGTGCAAGGATGGCTTCTACCCACAGCCGCCATCCCCCCCCCCCCCCCCTAATACCACCACCACTACTACCAACAGAAGAACTTGTAGCAAAACACAAATCCAGATTTTCCACTTCTTAAATTTAATTTCCACAATTTGGCTACAAAAATGTCTGTACAGGTGTGCATAAGACATAAGGTCAGTGCATTATTGGCAAGTTCTAGAGTTTGTATGTAATCAAATAGAATCTTTGTCACAAATTTATAGGAACTTTATAAAACAATATGGTCAATTTATTGAGACATGTTTTTACAATTCACAGCAGTACACGATGTATTTGCAAACATTAATTGAATTTGTCCTTTGTCAAAGAACACTATAGTCCCATGCAGTATCCTTAGTAATAGTTGGTGTATCTCCTCAATATTTATGCATAAAAACAATAAACCTGTGACAATTTGGGCTAAATTTGGCAATAAAAGCTGCAAGAAACAGTGAAAGAAAAACACCATTGCAGGATAGAAACAAGTCCTTTGACATGCCTCTCATCATGTAGACTTTATCAAGTGAGTTTTATGATCACAAATTAGTAATTATTTACCAACATCTAAGGTATAAAGTCCCTTTAGAGAGACCAATGCCTTAAATCGAGTGATTTGGTTGTAAAATGCATTGTATGGTTAGAAAGGATGTTTTAAAAGTAGAATAGAATGATCAACACAAGTATGACTTGAAATTGGGTGGTTTTCCTTTAAAACTTTTACTTATTCGAACTAACATGGTCTGCTAGTCAACAATATGACTAGTTCTAAAACATCATTCTAAAACAGCATTTCATAACAGGCATGTGGTTTGAAATCAAAATACACTTGCAAGGGTTAAGGTTAAAAAATTGAAATGGCACCGTGTTTATCAAACTTGTTGCATCTATGATCCATGTCTCTTTATGAATACAGAATAAAGATATTTCAGATAAATTTATTTGAATACAGATTGTTTATGTTTTTGCATTTTGTTGTTCTTGTGTTTTTTTTGTTACAAAATATCGAAATCTCAAATAATACAATAAATATGATTGTATAAACAATTGGCCATGTACTTCAAATTAAACTTAATCATATGTCGTTGTGATGAAAACAAACTCTGCTCACATCACATTCAATGATTTGTTGACATAAGTAATGTGCAAAAAAAAAAATAATAATAAGTTTAAGTATTGACATGTGTTAATTTAGGAATAAGAATCTACTTGTTGACAACGGGAAATATTGGCATTTGTTAAACCTGTTTTGCATAAATCATGTGTAAATGAGAGTTGAAACTATCTGGAAATATACCCCTGATTTTACAAACACAGTAACCAGGTAGTGTTACTCTATTTCCAGTACCATTCTGACATGACACATGTTGTCTGTGAAGGCTGGCTGGGTGGCAAAGTCATTTGTTGTGTACATCATGCTGCCCTGGTGTACATGTCATTCCTGTGATGTCGTGCCAACTCTAATGGTGGTCTAGAACAAGGTGCCTCAAGATCTTTTCAAATATAAACACAAAAATTTTTGAAACAATTAACAAAATAAAAATTGGTTATTTGTACATGTATATGGAATATAAAACCCATGCACTTGATGTTGATTCATTAAAGTGACATTTTAGCAAATACTACCTCCCTGCAGCCGATTTCACGAAACTTTACGCAACTGCGTGAGTCCACTTGCGCAATTTTAATGGCGCAAGTTGCTCCATAAACGTTGCACAAGTGGACTTACGCAGTTGCGTAAAGTTTCGTGAAATCGGCTGCTGGTCAAAGACATGATGTTATTAGGATGTGGCTGTTCAGTGTGAAGTATTTTGGTAATGCAACGTTGGCGAAGGAGGCTGTTTACAAGTAACTACAATGAATGAAAGCTTAAATTTGTGTTTCCTTATTAAATGTTTGTTTACACATTTACTTTGTTTCCTTTTTTTTGGGGGGGGGGGACACAGATCAAAATATCATGTAACAAAACTGGACTGCTTTGACAGTACATGTGTATATTGTTATATATGCACATGCCATTGACAGTATGAAATAATCAGTCTCTTACTGCCAAGTTTGAGAAGCATTCATCCGGCCTTTGTTTGCAGCATGACCTGTCCTGTTGTGTTGGCATCTCCCTACAGTTGGTACAAACCCACCAGCTTGGCAAGAGCTTTGCGGAGGTGGATGATGTGGACTTGGAGGTGCCGGGTTTGATGAGGTCTCCAAGATGTTTACGCCAAGTCCTGGCATCTGCTCACATAGTACCTTCAACAAGAAATTGAAAACCATTGATATAACTTTATTATATTAGTTCTCGAAAATTTTATTTGTTATTGTTTGAAAGGTCACACTTCTTTGAAAGAATTCGGGTTGACTTGGGTACGAGTTGATATGGGTACAATATTTTGGGTAAACTGTTAAAAATATACAAAAAACATTTCATAAATCTGTACTATTTTTAAAATGTACTTCTACAATTTTTACAAAAGCCCTCCCCTTCCCAGCCAGATAAACGACTCTTTTAATTGTAGCATCAAAGTAAATTAGGGTAAATTATGCCAAGTCATTAGTTAGTACGCTGGGCACTCGATTCAAATCCCCACCCCCATCTATGCACCGAGTGAATAGATCTTCAAAATTATATGTAAACTAGTCATAGTACATGTACATTATGTACTCTCACAACTCAGTGCTGCGGCTGTCTCATGGCTGTGAATTTACGTGTCATGTCCACAATAATAACTAACAATAACATTGCATTGGGTATAAACAATCACGGTCCGTTCTCTCTCTCTCGTCGGCTAGTCCATGTCCCACTACATTATTCTTACCCTGATTGGCGAGGTGTCCTTTCCTTCTTTTTGGACGTGTCTTCAATCATCTCTTTGCGTAGAGCAATGAGCTGAATCTGTGTTTTTCGGCGATCCATTTTGACAGCAAAATGGTGTGTTTACATTTCACACAACGTCGTATGGTAGAGAACGGTATATTACCTCGTGTTCTTCTGGTAGGTTTACCAGGCCATTGGCTACGGCGCCAGCCTAACTGCTGTGCATCGCGCATAAACGGACGATCGTTTTGACGGCTTGAAAAACGTATATATTTCGCGGGCCATGTTTCGGGGTCAGAGGTCAGTGTTTGTTTTTTTTAATTACCATTCACTAATTACAACACATTAAATGTGTTTTATTGCAAGAACAACTCTTAATAAGTATAAGGAACACCCTCAAACGTGAAATTTTGTGAAATCTGAAGGCAACGTGTTCCTTTAAAGCCATTAAACATATTATTATGTACACTTTCGGTACAGAAAAAAAAGAAAAAAGGTCACAGATTTACAAATAATTTACAGGGTTTACAGAAGGTGATGTTGAAAGACTTCTCTTGAAATATTGTTCCACGAAATGCTTTGCTTGTTGAGAAAACATTAAAACAATATAAATTCTCGTTAGTGAGAATTACGGATTTATTTTAAACACATGTCATGACACGGCGAAACGCGCAGAAACAAGAATGGGTTTTCCCGTTATTTTCTCCCGACTCCGATGACCGATTGAACCTAAATTTTCACAGGTTTGTTATTTTATATATAAGTTGTGATACACAAAGTATGGGACTTGGACAATACTGTTTACCGAAAGTGTATAATGGCTTTAAATGGACTCTCAAACCACTGCGACATACATCTTGAACAAGTGACTACACTTGTTCAAGATGTATTCTTTTTTCCCTTTTTTTTTTATTTTGTTAGAAAACATAAATTGGTCAAAGTCAGACATTTTAATCCAATAATCTCTCTGAACCCAATAATCTTTTCATTTTCCTATGTTTGATTTTCATTCTTGTACTGTTTTCTTGAAAAAATTAGGGCTACACAGTAAAATTCAGATTGTTCTAGTAACAGGAAACAGAACTTTGCCTTATCATTCCTTTGTTTAAACCTGTTTACCCCCATGTACTTCCTGATGTGGATTTTGTAAAATCTATTTCCATGGTAAAATAAAGATAAGGCCAGGAATTGCTAATTTTTTGGTTACTTGAAAGGTCACTGCAGTTTGTTCTATGTAGTTTGATTTGATTTTAGTGACAAATTTGAAATAGTTCATCAAAATCGACCATATTAGAAATGTGATTTATATAAAGATCTGACCTTAGAAAAGGCATCACAACAAAGATAAGGGGACATCCATAGGCAACATTTGCTTGACACCACATAAAAAGAGAGGGGCAATTACAGAATTTGCTTGGGCCACCACAGCAAATACATGATGAGGGGCAAAACACATGAGGGGCATTCATAGCACTTCCTGGGGCCCCACAGCAAAACAAAGGGTATCCACAGACAAACAGTATACAATAAGCCAATCAATTTGAAATCGTGCTTGTTTTAGACTCCTTACAATCATGGGCTGGCATCGCTGAGTTCAAACAATGGAAATGTGTAAACTCTCGGCCAATAATATGTCTTCATTAACCTCAGAAGTGATGGTGCCGATTCGCTTGTGAAGTCACAAGCAATTCAAGGGATCTATCGATTTTGTATCCTGACACCGTGCTTTAATTTTTCTTTCTGTTTTTATGGACAGTTGTTCTCATTATGGATGAGATTAATGAGCCCACGTTGTCATCAGATGATGGCAGAGAGAGCCTTGATGACGATGGCAACTGCATCATTAACTACGGCACATTCAATGAAAAGCAAGAAGAAAACATGGATGAGGATGCCCCTCCCGCCCATAATAAGGAAACCATTACAGAGGAAACCAATGGTGAGGCCTTTTCAAATGATTCAAGCAAACAGTTACCCGTACCTGGAGACAGTAGCAAGACCAAGCACAGATACAGAAAGCGTGGGGACTCTGGAGCAGCCTTGCTGAAGGCGACAAACAGGAGCACGCCTCAAGACACAAACAACTCTAATAAAGATACCACCAGGGACAACTCAGGAGACAAGGACAAGAAAAGGAGTGATGAAGAGGAGTCGGAGAGATCAGACAACGAAAATGTAGTAGCTTATGAGGCAAACGTTACCGTGGAAACTGTTATCAGTGAGGAAGAGAACGAGAGAGACACATCAACAGTATCTGCTACGAGTGATAAGACGGCAAATGTAGACACTGAGCCAAGATCGCATCGGTCCTTAAGAGTCATGATCACTAACAGTGAAAATGAATCGGATGCTTTGATGAAAGTTGCAGATGAAGAGAGGACTCAGAAAATTGTGGTTCCCCCGGAGCAACTTGTCATGGAAAGGCTATGGAAGGATAAAGAAGAAGCGAGACAGCGTTCAAGCTGTGACGAGACTGATTGTGAGACTCGGAAACTGCGTGCCAACTCTAAGAATGTTCACTTGCATAATAATCAGAGCATCAGTCGGCCGACGGATTTGCAACGCCATGTGTCGCTGTTCAGTGACCAAGCAAGTGACACTAACAGCACTCGAGACTGGGAGTGGATAGAGGAACCAGACCAGTCAGATGGAGCTGGCCTGCCCAGTAAGTACAACTTTATGATTTCTAAGATTCAGTGTACAAAATCAGGGCTCCCATTTGTTATAATTATTCTTAATTTAATTATTTGTCTTTTTTGGGGGGCGGGGGTGTTGGAATCCACAAGAGAGCAGGGCTTCTACAGTGTAGCTCAAAATGGACAGAACTCAACTGAAATTAAAACGAGTTGAAAAAGCACTACAGGGCTCATCCTTAGCATCGCATACATTTTCTAGTGAAATGTTTCTTTGGGCTAGTAAACACCCGATGGAGTACATGTACCACACTAAAAACTGTGCAACTTACTTGTTTATAATGCTCATAATTCTTCCTTCTCAGCTATATAATTTCAAGGAACACGTTGCCTTGGATCGGATGAGTTGGTCAATTTTTAGACTCTAAAAAAGCCTTTGTAACCGTTTGTTATAAAATGCAAATGGTTGGAAAGATGTTTTAAAATTAGAATACAATGATCCACACAAGTTTGCCTCGAAATTGCGTTGTTTTCCTTTTACTTTGCGAACTAACATGGTCGGCCATTTATAGGAGTAAACAATTTGACTCCAATAAATGGCCGACCGTGTTAGTCAACAAGGTAAAAGGAAAGGCGTGCAATTTCGAGGCATGTTTGTGTGGATCATTGTTTCTACTTTTACAGCACCTTTCTACCCATGCATTTTATAATGAACGTTTACAAACGCTTTTCAAAGACCAACTCGGCCGATCCAAGGCTAAGTGTTCCTTTAAGTGTCCTACATGTTACGTCCACAACCAGAGCTGTGAACGTACTGTACATTATTGATGTCAGCAAAAAGTACAGACTGTGTAATCAGACTCAATTGACATAGCCTTTAATGGCATTATAGTGTGAGGAATGTTTTATTTACTTATTATTTTGTGTTTATTTAACATTGTTAAGACCAGTAGGCCAGCCTTTCAAAGTTCACAATACGCACAATACGCACACATTCTTGCCAAAATGGTAGTAAATGAACAAAATGTGGGCTGATAATGACAGCTTGTTTCTGTTCTATGTAATTTAAGTTTTTATGCCCCCAAATTTAATTCTGCCGGTTACAATCCTCAGATTGTGTATTCCTACTCCTAGGAATTGTATTCCTAATAGGAATTATTTTCCTGCGGGGAAACACTCACTCCAGACTTTCGGCAATATCTCTAAAATGCTACCACCTTTTAAAATTATTTCACAATTGCGAGGTTCACAAGTATACATCATGCAACAATGGAACGGTTCCAAAAACCTTGCCCAAGCACCAATATTATACAGGATGAGTTAAAAGGTGGTGTTCCATTTGGCCTGCTTTAAACGTTGCACTTTTGCTGTGTCAGACTTTTGTCGCGCAAAAACCATTTGAGTTTGACACAGCAAAAGAGCACATTATAGCGCAGGCCTTAGATGTGAGAGGAAAATTAACCAACTTTAGGTGAAGGATTAAATCATGATCTGCAAAACTGAGGCTTGGGTCTGCGGTGGGATGTGAACCGGGGTTCACGAAGAAGAATGACAATTGACAGGGAAAGAAACCACTTAGCCAAACCTGGAAAATCCTGTACATTTAGTACCATCCGTCTATAGTTAAATAAATAGATGTGGTCAAAATTGTCTCCTTCTATTAGTCCTATTTCATTTGTGGTCAGACTTATAACTGAAACTTGCCATTCTGATGACGCATTGTTCACAATACGTTTTGTACACAATGTGCTTGACATCCTAATCACTTTTTGTGTGTTCAATCTGGGTTTCTGTTCAGTTCATTCATTCATAGGTATGTTTTTATTAGCTGTTCCAACCTACCATCGGAACAGGTGTTGTTTTCGTCGAGATTGTTATTATTTTTATTATTATTATTCTTTGTTTCCGCCTAAAACCCCATAGCGTTTGTACAGCGTTTTTGTTCAGGCCCCTACTCCTAAAGTATGAGGATAAAATAGTTAAATCATTAATCAAATTGAAGCTTAGAACATAAGCTTTACTCTAACAAAAAAGTGTAAAAATTCTTCATTAATTAACCACGTGGTCTTCATTTGAATTTTTTAATTTGTAATTTTGATGCAGTCACTTTCATAATATTGTGAAACATTCTCTTTGGTAATACAACACAGTATGTACCTCAATGAGTTGTTGACTTATTGAGAGGAGTCTATACTATTTTGTTTTCTACCCGCGTTCTGGACACATTACTCTGTACACGCACAAAGTACGGAGGTTTGGGATTTTCGTTAGAAAGTGCGTTAAATTTGTCCTTGTTTTTCTAACCGCGTTCTGGACCAATTACTCTGTGCATGGGTTTTCGTTAAAACGAACGTGCGTAATTAGATAGGGGTTTTGACGACATCGACGTCGTCGTCAAAAACCCCCTTAAGGCAATCTAATACTACATTTCAACCCTACTTAATAGTTATAAAATATTACTTGCTGTGGTGTTGTAGTTTTTGAGAAATGAGTGAAAAAATGTCAAATTTAGACTCCGAGGTGTTTTCTTCGTGGACGAACGTGCGTAGTTGAATAGGGGTTTTTGACGACGACGACGTCCTCGTCAAAAACCCCTAAAGGCATCTAATACTACATTTCAACCCTACTTTATAGTTAAAGGCAGTAGCAGTTCATATTTAGTGACAATGTTCGCAAAATCATGACACAAGAATTATTTTGCCGGATCATAATCCCCTCTGTTGATATACATACATGTAAACCCTCGTTAATTGCATTGGCCCTCATAGCCTAGTGGTTATCAATCGCGCTAACTTCACCGATACATGCGAGTTCGAATCTGTGCACGGGAAACAAATTTTTGTTATCCCCCAAAACTAAAAAAATATTTCTTTTTGTAATATTTAAGTTAGATTCTTATCTTTATATCGATAGTGTTGCATTTTCTTTTTCTCAATTGTTAGCCCAACATAACATGTGTGCATGCATGACACGATGATGTTTGAAAAACACAGTAAGCGGAAAATGGTGATCATAAGCGCATAGTTTGGTGGTTAAGAGTTCTGTGAAATCAAATCGTACTAGATCAAACATCAAACCACCGACCCCCAAAAATGTTAAAAATCGTAATTAATTAACCACGTGACCCATATTTGCATATTTAATTGGGAAATCTTTGTAGCACCATATCTCAAGAAGTAAACTGCCGTTTTTTAGACTGTTCGTAGTTAAAGACTCCTTGGGGATTGGAGATTAATTTTGAAAAACCGTGACCTCAAGTTGACCTCTACTTCCGGGTCAACCCAAAGTGTGGCAATATCGACTTTCAAACTGTTCTCAGTTAGAGACTCCTTGGACATTGGAGATTAGCCTTAGGTTACCATGACCCCATGTCGACCTCTACTTCCGGGTCAACCGGAAGTGGCACCAAAACTCATTCAGCATTTTCTTCTTTTTTTCAATGATAGACTCCTTGGTCATTTTAGCTCATAATCCAAGCAAAAGAACACGGAACAGCTTTGTGTTTGTTCACAAACACCTAATGTCTAGTTATTGTTATTATTATTATTATTATTATTATTATTATGATTATTATTTATTCAGCCATTTCGACAATACATAGCAATACAAAAAATACTTCCAGATGGGCTAGGAGAAACAAAAGCAAAATAATTACTGTGGTCCATAGACCTGCCTCCCCACATCTGGTTGTAGAACAAGTAATAAAACAAGTAATAAAATATGTATTAAGCAATTTATGTACAAAAAGATAGGAAAGTTAATTATAAATAAAACATGTCTATGTACATCAAAAGTTGGCAACTAAAACAAAAATAATATAAAGCATGGACTATGTGAGATTAGAACCAGTTTTATTCTTGATCAGTTCATTGTGCACTGGAGTAGGGCAGGGCTCCAAATTAACACTGGACCATGGGCCCAAGGCCAGCGAAGTGAATTTGGGTCACCACAGACCAGTGGTCTTGTCATTTTCAATTGAATATCAATTCCTAACTGTGAATAATATCTTAAGTAAACAAACAATATGGTTAACTATTCCGTTGAGTAATCAAAAGACAAAACAAAACCAAGATAAATCTTCTCATAGTGTTTGTTCAAATATAAATAGTTGATTTTTAAATTGTTATCTGGTCCTGAAAAACAGAACTCTGATCTAGTAAATGTTTTGAGCTACAAGGCATCATAGGGCCCAATTTCATCATGACTCCGCTTACCACAGAATTCAGGCGCTCACTGCCCACAGATTCATTGCTTTAGGGGGTGTCTGGTAAGCAGAGCCATGACATTGGGCTCTGGACTGGACTGGAGTGATATTTAATGAACTATGTTACTGGTGGATGAGGCCTGGTCACATGTTTTATTTGCTTCAGTACTCTTTCTGTTTTTTTTGTTTTTTTTAAATAAGGTGGGGATATTCTGGACCCAAACTTTGGCTTTAAGCACGGTGAAATGACACAAGGTCCTAGGAATGTTTTTTCACTTACTGTTGAAGCCCCATTGTGGGGGTATTCTGTGTGTGAAAATTAATTTCATTGTTTAAACTAGTATTAAACTTATTGTGTTTTAAAATGAAAAGACAAATATTTTGTTTGCAATTTTGGTTAAGTTGATCTGTGGTCCACAGACAAAATCTATCCTTTTTGGGACATTGGCCTTTTTGTGCTTGCTTAAAGTACCCCGTTGTCTCTTTAAATGTTCTACAAGAGTCTCTCAATGCCTTTCCTTCAATGACTTGGCAAACTGCCTATAGAATAGATAAAGTTCACCGCTTGGTAATGTAATTTAATTGTGCATGACTAAAGTGTATTAGTTACGGTAAGGTCACAATTGTATTGTATCAATCAATCAGACAGATGATGGAAAATTTAAATTAATATCATTACAATTAATAGTATGCCAATTGTTCCCTGAGCACACATTTAGTATGAAAATTTGTAGTATTACCCTGTCCCCCCTTCGCAAGAATGAAATGTGCAGTGTATTTTGGGGTTGTGGATCATGTATAGTTGATATGTAAGTTTTTATGACTATTGTATGCTAAGTATACATCTGGTCACGTTCCCTGCACACGTACAATATGTATGGCTACTCTAGGCCTACATAATGATATCTCTTGATTTGTTTATTTGACTAATTGTATTAAGCTACATGTATAGCATTCAAACAGTCATCCTCTACAGACTGCTATTAACCAAGTGCACAGCTTTTACAGCACAGCTGTTTTATCTGTTAACGTGTCTGCCAATATTTCTTTCATTTTTGTATAGCTGTAAGTCTCACCAGATCATTTAAAAGCACCCACTTTGAGCCCAAAGGTTTCCGTGAAGTCGGCCGGATGGTATTCCTACCCAACCAGAAGCTGGAGGTGACTGTGGTGGACTGTGGAAGGTCATCCTCGTCACAGTTTCTCAATCCAAACATGTAAGTCAAGATCCAGCAGGGCGCTCGCACTTAACACTAACCCGGCAGCATACATTGTATAGTAAAAACTGCTGCGGGCTAGTCAATACCACTTGCCCTGTCCCACCTACTTGATTATGCTCGTATTTCTTTCCAGTCAGATTTGAATAATACATTTGTAAAATGTGTTCATTTATTATTTAGTGTTTGAGGTAACTTTATTTGCCTATTAAACTGGCTGTGATCTTCAGAAAGATGCAGTGACAAAACATGATCTGGGCTGCTAAAACTTCCTGTGGCAATTTAAACAGAGAGTTTATTATTAGTCTGGTTTGCTACATAACAAAAGCTTAAGAGCAAGGCCTGAATAGTTAATGAGAAAATAGAATCAGCTGATCAGTAAGCATACTGCTTACCAACCAAAAGGACACAGAGTATAAATGCAAAAAAAAAAGTAAATGGCATGATGGTTCAACCCTAGCAGAGTCTTTCCCAAAGGCAAAATGACAGCACAACAAACATGAACAGGTACATGTGGTGTAACCATGGGGCTATAAAATAAGCAGTGAATTGGAATTCCATGAATAGAGAGAGAGAGAGAGAGCACAAAGGTAAAAGCAATGGGTAAACAAAAGAAGGGACTGGTTTCATCACAAGAAGAAGGAGACACAAAAGACAATATCAAGGGTGGGAAGAGGTTTATGCTCAGATTTGAACTGTATCAAGGCCTGGAGTTACGTGGAGGGGTCACATGACCCCATCAGGGCCCACAATTAACACTTACCTGAAGGCCCAAGGCCAGCAGGAATTTCACGAAACGCTAGGATTTAATCCTATCTTGAGTTAGGACAAGCTAACTAAGGATGGGTTCAATGCGTCCTAACGCCTCTGGATACAGGAACTAAGTAGATGGAGCGTTTGGGCCAGTAGAATCATGACGTGACAAGGCCAATGATATTTTTTTTTTTAAGACACTGAACACTAATTGGTAATTGTCAAAGACTAGTCTTTTCACCTGGTGTATCTCAACATGCATAAAATAGTATAACCTGTGAAAAATTGAGCTCAATTGGTCGTCAAAGTTGCGAGATAACTATGAAAGAAAAAACACCATTGTCACACGAAGTTGTGTGCCTTCAGATGCTTGATTTTGAGACCTCAAAATCTAATTCTGAGGTCTCGCAATCAAATTTGTAAAAAATTACTTCTTTCTAAAAAACTATGTCGCTTCAGAGGGAGCCGTTTCTCACAATGTTTAACCTCTTTCCATTACTCATTGCCACGATAGGTTTTATGCTAATAGTTATTTTTGAGTAATTACGATAGTGTCCATTGCCTTTAATTGAGTAATAACAGATACCTCATTGTGTAATATCTTTGTGAAAAATGTTAACAATGAATCTGGTATCTATAAATTATGTTGAGTATCGAAGTGGCATGACAAATGAGATAGATCATCTCTTTGTGTTACTTCAAGTCATTTTGATGTTTTTTAAATACACAACGGTGTAAGGGTTAGAACAAATTGTATTCCTTAAATCCCGATGCAAAAAGTTGTTATCGTTAAACAATATTTACTGCTGCAGATACTACATTGATGTGAACCACGGTGCGTGCGTGTGGACCATACAAAGGAGGAGCAATGATTTCCTGAGGCTTCATGAGGAGATGTTGCTGTATAAAGCTCGTCTGCATCTTCCCATCGGTGACAAGAGGTAAGATAAGATAAGATAAGCAAATTTTTTAAGTGCCTTAATATTTTTAGTGCCATCCTTCTTTGCAATGATTTGTCTGTTCATAACCCATTTTCAAATTGATGAATGAGTAAAACAAAACAATTGTATGCCAATTTTTTTCTGTTTTCCTTGCAGTCATCTGGAAAGGTGGCGTACATTCAGAGCGATTCGAGATCACGATATTGCTCATTTTCCGAGGACACCTGATGCACTGGTCAGAGCCCCACAGCTACCCAAAAGAATGGTAAAAAAGCCTCAAACACCAATTTCATAAATCCTTGAAGCATAAAATCTTGCTAAGCACAGACAAATCTTGCTTATTAGGAAATGTCAAAGATTATATGATTTGACAGCAACTAGGTAAACGTCTAGTGACTACATTAAGACACTATTAAAAATAGAGTCATAAAATTATATTTGTTTTTATGCAGTGTTAATCAATAAGTGCATTCTGATTTTTCCCACAGCATCAGTATGAAGTTTACTTGAAAAGCTTAGTCAGAAACCCACTGTTCCGCAATCATCCACAAATGGTAAGTGAAGAAAAAGGATACTAGACTTTTTGTAAATTGTTTTAAATTGTTATTAAAATAACAATTGAATAATAACTCTACTGTCTGACCTTATTCAATATCATTCAAAATCATTAAGTCCAATGTTATTGATAAGAGCATTTCTACCTCCATGATTCGAGGGTTTGCGTACAATTGGTAATTTGAATTCACTGTTTGTTTGTTTGTTTGTTTGTTTGTTTGTTTAAATCTTATGTAGTTGTAGTACTTGTTATAAATAAAAATATAATTTGAAAAGGTTGTGGTGTTTTTGAGATGTCGCCGAAAATCTGGAGCATTTTTGTCCACGCAGGATGAAAACCTGCAATTGAAATACACAATCTGAGAAAGTTACTGTCAGTATCACATCTTATATTCAAATGTTTTGGGGATAAAAAGGGATATCCTTTTCTATTATCGCAGTATTCCAAAGTGAAAATATTCTCAAAATGCATTATAATATCCTAAGATCAGTTTTATTGCTATCAGTTTTCAGAGTCATTACCCAATATTTTTCCATCCATTTAAAGCAAGGGAAACTAGTGAAGCGTATTTGATTAAAGTGTTTGTATTATTCATGTGTTGTTTGAACTTGATTGTCACCCATGGCTTTGTTATCTGTATGATTAATGCCTTAAAAATAGCTACTGTTGATGGCATGTCTTGTTGACTCATCCATTGTAGTAAAATTGTCATTTGTTACCAGCAGATTTTCTCTTTGTAGCAATATTGTAAGGGAACATGTACATGCAGTTTCTCATTTGCAGTTGGCTTTTGTTTATAGCAAACTTTGACATTGCTCAATGTTCAAGGCTGTATGGCACGCATCCGCCGTCGGAAATACAAAGCCCTTGGAAACTCATTGTGCAATAATTTCCACATCCTTTATATTCCGCACTGATAAAATGTTTTTAGTAGTTCGTTCTGTATTATTTGGAACTCTACCAACTGAGTTATCTGGCCCTATGTTGGCGGCCTCCCTATGCAGATACATGTGTAGAGTCCAAATGTTTTGTCAAAGATTTCAACAAATACAGGTGGAAGCCAGCTATGGGGCAGATTTCACAAAAAGCTGTGATTGATCTTACTGTAATTTAATCATAGTTCAAGTTGCTAAGTAAAGTGTGATGTCACAATACTATGGTAATAATGTCAATTTGCCTTCAGTGAATTTTTAGTACTTTGTGAAATCGAGCCTTTTATCTGAGGATTCTTGGCTCAAGTCCTGCTCCAGTCCATAAAAAATAAAGTTGAATACATGACTGTTTATATCCAATGACCTTCTTTGCAGATGATAATTTTTGTTCTGTTTTTTTTTTTTCTTTATGCATCTTTGACTTTCTGCTGTAGCTTGAGTTCCTAGAAGTAAGTCATCTGTCGTTTGTTGATGAGCTAGGACCCAAAGGAAAGTAAGCTATTTCATTATGACACTCACGTATGTTTTATTTATTTATAAAGAAATAACCATAACAGGAGCTCAAAAAAAAGCAAAGGCATTTTTATCAAACCCATACAAATTGCACTAATGATTTTATAGTTGTAATGACATCACATGTTTTCTTTTTTTTTGGGGTGGGGGAATCAAATGATTTCCTGAGAAAACCTGAAAAGCACAATGTACCATGTCTGCAAACTCGGTGTTTACTTTTGTCCCAAGAATTTTATAAAATGGAAAAAGATAAAGAGGTGGGGGTAGGAATAAAAATTCCCCGTGAATTTCCTTGGGTTATATTTTCTGGGAATGGGTCACATTAATTCTACCTCTATGGTTTACATGTACACGTATCCTGTTTGTAGTCAAAAGGGATTTCAGGCCCAAGGCCATGTCACACCTATATTTTTAGACAATTTGAAGTGGGAAATAAGATAACATTAATTGGTGGCAGGACGAACGTTCCCTGTGAATTTCCTGCAATTTTATTTTTCTAAAGGGATTTTGTGCCCAAGACTATGTCAGATAATGTACATTAGGGCAATATTTTCAGGCAACTTGGAGGCAACCAACTGCAATAAGCCATTTTGAGATATGATGAAACATTACATGTAAAACACTAATTGGTTTGGGTAAATTTGTCTGTATATACCCAAACCATACAGTGCTCACGTGTATAACGAGAAGGGAAACAAGAACGTTAAACATGCAAGCCCTCGATTGGTTGAATAAGCGTGGGCGTATTCTGCGTAGAGCAATTCAACCAATAGAATGCATTCTCTTTGCGTGGTTATCGTTTTTGTATTGCTGCAGTGTAACTTGGCCTCGGCAGCATAAGAGACATTCTTCTAGCTGTAACGCACTATGCCCAGGAAAATAATGAGAAAACTGAAATGTAAAACGAGAATGGATTTTCCTATTTGAGATTGTCTAGGACTGGTTTCCTGTATTGCTTCATTGTATGACCTTGTATTGGCAGGGTCTCTCGCAGCGCAGGCTATGTACATGTGGAGTGGACAAAGTCAAAGGTTCTACTGATGTTTGGTTATAGAAAAAAGTTCCTGATATCCTGTACCTACTTATTCATCTCATCATTGTGTTGTGTTACACATTTTAGATGTAGATAGATACACTGATCAATTTCATCCAACAATTTTGCATAGCAACAATTTTTTTGCATAGCAACAAATTTTGACTGAACGGATTTTGTGTACAGTGAATGCTAACATTGAGTAGCAATTGATGGATTTTGAGTAGCAACTGACACATTTTGCATGGCATTTTTCTCTGCTAAGCAATTGAAATCAATCCCTGACATAGATAGAAATTTCATTAAATAATGGGCTGAATTAAAATACTAATTTTTGTATTATATCCACATTTAATCTGTACCCCGATTTTGCTATATTATAACTTTTAAAAAAAAAAATTCTTGTAGTGTCCAGGCCTCAAACTTCATCATTTTTAGGGCAAGGCCACTTTGGCCTTGGAGTAAGCCAAATTTTGGGGGGCACCAAGGCCAGTAGATTGGGCACCAAGGCCAAAAATGAAATCTAAAAAAGGGCACCAAGGCCAATAATAAACTATGAGTTGTTAATCAAAATAACACCATAGTGCATTAGTTATCCTGAAAGTTTAATACACAAAATTTTAAAAAATAAATTTGGAAATTGGCCAGAGGTTTCCCTATGGGTGGTTAACCCGATGAAACAGTTTGCATGAACAAAATATTGATAAATCATATCTTATTCATGAACAAACCGTAAAACTGCATGCCACAAGATGTCAACACACTTTCCAGGTTAAAAAGAACACAACATCCACTCCTATGAGTCACAAAACCAAGTCACAAAACCACAAAGACACCCATGCACTGGCTTGCCTTTTGAGTGAAGCAAAAGTTTAACAAACTGAAGAGGATTAACCACAAAGACACCGCACACAGCGCTTTTCTTTTGTGTGGAGCAAAAGTATTACAAACTGAAACAATTGTATAACAAACTGTAGTGGATTAAGATAAGAGTAATTGGGTGTCAATAGGAGTGTCAATCATTCTCCCAGGTGAGGCCTGGATAGTGTATGGGCACTACATTAAATACAGAAAAGGATCTCCAACTGTCGGCTTCGTGTGTGTAGAAAAGTTTGTTTTCGTAATCATTGACAACTGGGTAAAAAGGTTTCCGTAAAATCGCGGCAGCTGGTGCTTCTAGACAACACTGAAAATGCATTTAACTTCTTTTAAAAAGGGCACGACGGCCAACGGGAATTAAGGGCACGGCAATTATGGCCTTGGAAAAGGTAATTTTTTGAGGGGCACCACGGCCAGAAGCAAGGGCACCGACGGCCATGGCCGTCGTGGCCGCCGGGAAATTTGAGGCCTGAGTGTCACATAATTTGGCTTTGTGCTGTCAGGTGTTTTTCTTTTAAACTTTTCTTTTAAAAATGATTGGATGTATTTTCACTGAATGGAGTCTATGATTGTTTGCAATCCATCAGGGAAGGTTGGGTGCAGAAGCGGTCTGGAGGAAGACGCGTTCCCATCACAAGGTGTTGCCCATGTCTGGTCTGCAAGCACTGCACAACAGTAGCAGCGCACTACAGTAAAAGGTAAACTGGGAACTAAACTTCCGTTGGCAGCTTTCTCGTTAGCCCAAAGTGATGCCAGCTGATTCTGTAGAAATTGCCCTGAAAATAAACCAATCTTTCCAAGTTCTGATGACCAATATGAAAATCTGCCTATAGACCTTTAATAGTGTCCACTAGCTGTCTTTCAAGGGGGTCACTCATATTGATCATAACAGGCCTGTGGCTTTACATTTGAGAAGTCTAACCCAGTTACTGCATGCTCGCCCGTTGGCCGTCACGTTACAAAGGGCACCTTCACAATTATAGTGTGCTGGAAGGCCAGAGCAACGTGCAGTAACTGGGTTAGAGTATATAATTCCATGTACAGCCACAGGCCTGTTATGGACATGTCGACAGTTCCTCGTGTAACCAACCCTTTAGAGACAAATAGTTTCTTTGTTATCAGCACAAGACGCCAATTTAGATTGCTAATATTGTTCGTTTCTTTAAAGGCACTGTACACTATTGTTAATTCCTTAAAATAGTTGTTAGCATTAAAACTTACTTGGTAATGAGCAATGGAGAGCTGTTGATAGTATAAAACATTGTGAGAAACGGCTACTTCTGAAGTGATCTAGTTTTTAATATTAAATTCATGACAACATGAAGATAAAACCATATGGATCACCCCAAACATGCCAGATTGCAGAGAAGGGCTTTTAAAACCAAAGATAAATGAATGTAAGCAGGCTTTTCGCACTCAAGATTAAGATTTTTTTCAACAGCCTTATACCCGTTCATTAGGAAAATAAAACAAACAAGATTTACAAAATTAATCACTGC